>NC_080163.1:171800420-171897238 GCF_950295315.1 Erinaceus europaeus
AGACCACTCGCCCTAGTCCTTTACTTCAGTGCAGTACATCAAACCCAATTCAGGGATGGCCCTTTCAAGTCAAGAGAAAATACTGACCTCAATTTTCTTTTCCTTTCCTTTCCTTTCTTTTTTTTTTTTAGTAATTTATTTCTTTATTGGGGAATGAATGTTTTACATTCCACAGTAAATACAATAGTTTGTACATGCATAACATTCCCCAGTTTCCCATTTAACAATACAACGCCCACTATGTCATTTATGATACTTCATGGACCTGTATTCTCCCCACCCACCCACCCCAGAGTATTTTACTTTGGTGCGATATGCCAATTACATTTTGGGTTCTACTTGTGTTTTCATTTCTGATCTTGTTTTTCAACTTCTGCCTGAGAGTGAGATCATCCCATATTCATCCTTCTGCTTCTGACTTATTTCCCATAACATGAATTTTTCAAGGTCCATCCAAGATCGGCTGAAAACTGTGAAGTCACCATTTTTTACAGCTGAGTAGTATTCCATTGTGTATATATAGTATCGCACAACTTGCTCAGCCACTCATCTGTTGTTGGACACCTGGGTTGCTTCCAGGTTTTGGCTATTACAAATTGTGCTGCCAAGAACATATGTGTACACAGATCTTTTTTGATGGATGTGTTGGGTTCCTTAGGATATATCCCCAGGAGAGGAATTGCAGGGTAGGTCCATTTCTAGACTTCGGAGAGTTCTCCAGACTGTTCTCCATAGAGGTTGGACCAATTGACATTCCCACCAGCAGTGTAAGAGGGTTCCTTTGACCCCACACCCTCTCCAGCATTTGCTACTGTTACCTTTTCTGATGTATGACATTCTCACAGGAGTGAAGTGATACCTCATTGTTGTCTTGATTTGCATTTCTCTGACAATCAGAGACTTGGAGCATTTTTCCATGTGTTTCTCGGCCTTTTGGATCTCTTCTGTGGAGAATATTCTGTCCAAGTCCTCCCCCATTTTTGGATAGGGTTATTTGTTGACTTGTTGTTGAGTCTGGCAAGCTCTTTATATATGCTGGTTATTAAACTCTTATCTGATGTATGGCATGTAAAGATCTTCTCCCATTCTGTGAGACATCTCTTGTTTTGGGTAGTCGTTTCTTTTGCTGTGAAGAAGCTTTTTAATTTGATGTAGTCCCATAGGTTTATACTTGCCTTAGTCTTCTTTGTAATTGGATTCGTTTCATTGAAAATGTCTTTAAAATTTATGCGGAAAAGAGTTCTGCCAATATTTTCCTCTAAGTATCTGATAGTTTGTGGTCTATCCTCCAAGTCCTTGATCCACTTTGAATTTACTTTTGTATTTGGTGAAATACAATGATTCAGTTTCACTCTTCTGCATGTTTCAACCCATTGTTTCCAACACCATTTGTTGAAGAGACTCTGCTTTCCCCATTTACTAGTCTGGGCACCTTTGTCAAAGATTAGATGTCCATAGGTGTGGGGCCTCATTTCTGGGCTCTCAATTCTATTTCACTGTCCAGTGTGTCTATTCATGTTCCAGTACCAAGCAGTTTGGATGACAATGGCCCTGTAATACAGTTTGAAATCTGAATGTGTGGTCACTCCGGTTCTGTTCTTTTTTCTCAAGATTGTTTTGGCAATTCTAGGTCTTTTCTGGTTCCAGATAAACATTTGTAGCATTTTTTTCTATTCTCCTAAAAATGTGCTTGGGATCTTGATAGGGATAGCATTAAATTTGTAGATGGCTCTGGGTAATATATTTATTTTGATGATGTTAATTCTTCCAACCCATGAACATGGAATACCTTTCCACTTCTTTGTGTCTTTTTCAATTTCTTTGAGTAGTGACTCATAATTTTCAGTATACAAGTCTTTCACTTCTTTGGGTAGATTCACTCCTAGATATTTTATTGTTTTTGTTGCTATAGGAAAAGGAATTGATTTCTGGATTTCAATTTCTTCTAACTTAGTGTTTGCATAGAGGAATGCCACTGACCTTTGAATGTTAATTTTGTAGCCTGACACCTTACTGTATTGCCTGATGATTTCCAAAAGCTTCTTGCTGGATTCCTTAGGTTTTTCCATGTTAACTACTATGTCATCTGCAAATAAGTAGAGTTTGACTTCTTCTCTTCCAATCTTTATCCCTTTAATTCCTTGCTCCTGCCTGATTGCCTGATTGCTATGGCAAGAACTACAACACTATGTTGACTAGTAATGGTGATAGTGGGCATCCCTGTCTAGTGCCTGATCTGAGTGGAAATGATTCCAGTTTTACACCATTGAGTATGATGTTGGCTGTAGGTTTGCTATATATAGACTCCACTATCTTCGTAATTTTCCATCTATTCCCATTTTTGTAGTGTTTTTATCATAAAGAGATGTTGTATATTTTCAAAGGCTTTCTCTGCATCTATTGATATGACCATGTGTTTTTTTGGTCTTGCTTTTGTTGATGTGGTGGATCACATTGTTTGATTTACATATATTAAACCAACCTTGCATGCCTGGGATAAACCCCACTTGGTCATGATGAACAATCTTTTTGATATACTGTTGTATCCGGTTGGGTAGAATTTTGGTGAATATTTTCGCATCTATGTTCATCAGAGATATTGGTCTGTAGTTTTCTTTTTTGGTTGTGTCCCTGTCGCTTTTGGTATCAGAGAGATATGGGCTTCATAGAAGCTGGCAGGGAGTATTCCAGTGTCTTCAATCTTCTGGAAGACTTTTAAAAGTAGAGGTATTAGTTCTTCTTTGAAGGTTTTGTAGAATTCATTTGTAAAGCCATCTGGTCCAGGACTTGTATTTTTGGGGAGATTTTTGATAACTGTTTCAATTTCATTAGCTGTGATGGGCCTGTTTGTGTTATCCACTTCCTCTTTACTTAGTTTTGGAAGTTGGTAGGTATCTAGGAAATCATCCATTTCTTCCAGGTTCTCTAGCTTGGTGGCATATAGTTGTTCATAGAAGTCTCACATGACATGTTGAATTTCTGCAGTGTCTGCTGTGATATCTCCTCTTTCATTTACTATCCAATTTACTTGGGTCTTCTCCCTTTTTTGTTTTGTGAGTCTGGCTAAAGGTTTGTCGATTTTGTTCACTCTTTTGAAGAGCCAACATTTACTTTCGTTGATCTTTTGTATGGTTTTCTTATTCTCAATGTTATTTATTTCTGCCCTAACTTTAGTGATTTATGTCCTTCTGGTTGCTTTAGGGTTCCTTTGTTCTTCTTCTTATAGGTCTTTAAGATGTGCAATCAGGCTGTTTATTTGTGCTTTTTCTTGTTTCCTAATGTGTGCTTGTATAGCTAGGAACTTCCCTCTTAGGACTGCTTTAGCTGTGTCCCAAATATTTTGATAGCTTGTGTCTTCATTTTCATTGAACTCTCGAAACATTTTGATTTCTTCCTTGATTTCCTCTTTGACCCAGAAGTTGTTAAGAAGTGTACTGTTGAGCTTCCACATTTTGGCACTGTTACTAATCTTTTGTTTCTTGTTAAGTGTTAGTTTAATTCCACTGTGGTCTGAGAAGATGCTTAGGATGATTTCAATGCTCTTGAATTGGCTGATGCTGTCTTTGTGGCCTAATGTATGGTCTATCCTTGGCAATGACCCATGTGGATTTGAGTAAAATGTGTATTCCAGTTTCTTGGGATGAATGACTCTTCAAATGTCCAATAGTTCTAGTTTATCTATCTCTTCATTTATCTCCCTTATGTCTTTATTGATTTTCTGCCTGGATGATATGTCAAGTTGAGAGAATGGGGTGTTGAAGTCCCCTACTATGATTTTGTTGCTTTTAATATATTGCTGTAGCTCTTTCAGTAAAAGTTTGATGTATTTAGATGGCTTCTCATTGGGTGCATAGATGTTAATAATTGTTCAGTCCTCTTGATTGATCCTCTCAGCATTAAGTAGTGTCCATTCCTATCTTTTTTAATCTTATCTATTTTAAAGTCTATCGTGTCAGATATGAGTATAGCTGTTCCTGCACTTTTTTTCTGGGCCATTGGCTTGTATGATAGTTTTCCATCCTTTCACTTTAAGTCTGTGTTTGTCTTGTTGAGTTCGGTGGGCTTCCTGTAGACAGCATATTGTTGGGTTGTGTTTTCTGATCCATCTTCCTACTCTGTGTCTTTTAATAGGTGAATTCAGGCCATTGACATTAATTGATATCAAATATTGAAGATATTTTAAGGCCACTCTTGTAGAGTTTTAGAGTGTTTTGATATATGTCCTATTTGTGGTGGTCTGATTGTTTATAGGAGGCCTTTCAGAACTTCTTTCAGGGAAGGCTTGTTGATAGTTGATTCCTTCAACTATTGCTTGTCTGAGAAGGTTTTGATGCCTCCATCTAGTCTGAATGACATTTTAGCAGGATATAGTATTCTTGGTTGAAAGCCTTTCTCATTGAGCACTCGATAGATATCTTGCCATTCTCTTCTGGCCTGTAGTGTTTGTGTGGAGAAGTCTGCTGCTAATCTTATGGGTTTTCCTTTGTAGGTGACTCTTTGTATTTCCCTTGCAGCCTTCAGGATCCTTTCTTTATCCTTATTCCTTTCCATTCTAAGTATGATATGTCTTGGTGTCTTTAGGTCTGGGTTAATTCTGTTTGGGACCCTCTGGGCTTCTTGAATCTTTATGTCTTAGATGTTGTCTAGACTAGAGAAGTTTTCAACTATTATGGCCTGGAAAATGCTTTCTTCCTCTCCTGCTCTTTCTTCCTCTGGTATGCCAATAATGCATATATTGTTTCTTTTGAAGTCATGCCATAGGACTCTGTTGTTGTTTCAGCATCTATTTATCTCTTTTTGAGATCTCTTACTTCTTTGTTAGTTGTCTCTAATTCATCCTCAATCTTGCTAATTCTGTCTTCAGCCTCATAGATTCTATTCTCTCTGCCCTCTACTGTTTTCTGGAGTTCATCTATTTTGTTGCCCTGTTCTGATACTGTTTTAGCTTGTTCAGCTAGTTGCGTTCTTAGCTCAGCAATTTCAGCTTTCAGCTCTCTAATAACCATGAGATAATTAGTATTTTCTTCCATAGTCCCATTTGTTGTTCCTGTATTTCTGATTACAATTTTTTCAAATTCTTTACTCACTCCTGTTATTATTTCCTTAGCTAATGTTTGGATGTTGAACTCATTATTTTGTGCTTCACCCTCTGGAGGACATTTAGCTGGACTCCTGTCCTGGTTCGATTCTCCAGTATTTCTTCTTGTTGTTTTAACCATTTTATATATTATGTTATGAGTTCCCTTTATCAGTACTTTTCAAATTACTGATCACTATTGACTGGATTGACCTGTGTCTAAGTAAGTTAATTAAAGGGTTCACAGTGGTGGAAGTTACCAGTTGTTTCAATAGTTTTTTAATCAATCCCTGAGTTGGAGCTCAGTGGTTTAAAAGCCTCTTTTTTTCCTTCCCTGTAGGCTATGGGAGCCTGAGGGCTTTTAAAATATCAGTAGGCTTCTTAGCTTAATCACTGACTCCTGACCAAGAGATAAAGCAGGGTGTGGCATAGGTAATCCAGTGGTTATGCAAAGAGATTTTCACAGCCCCTCAGCTATGCCACGGAGGTATAGGTCTTCTTCTGAGTTTCCTGGTTAGATCTCTGTCCCCTGGTGTCCCTCCCTGTCGCTGCTCCAGATGCTGAGGGCAGTAGCAATGGAGACTCAGAGTTGCACTTGGTGAGTCTCTGGGGAGTCCTCTCCTCCCTTCAGCTGTCCCCTTGTTCATGGAGCAGACTGGAGGTGGTGTCTCAACTGATAAACTGCTGGACTGTTAGCAGTCACTTCATCTCTCCTTTCACTCCTCTCTCCTCTCTATCACCAGCCACACGTGTTTGTACTCACCGGTGATTTAGTGGGTTCCTGTGGTCATTCTAGTCCTGTCTTGTTCAGTCCCGGGAGGTCTCCTTTGGTATTCCTAGTTGATCTGGGAGAGGAGAGGAGAGGAGAGAAAGTGATATGCTGCTGCTCATAGCTCTGATCCGGAAGTCTCCTTTCCTTTCTTTTTCTCCTCTCTCTCTGGGGCTTTTGCTGCACTACAAATCAACTGCTCCTATGGCTATTTATTTGATTTTTATTTTTTTATAGGAAAGAGAGAAATTGAGAGAGGAGGGGAAGATACTTGAAAGAGAAAGAGAAACTGCATATATGCTTCACCACTTCTGAAGTGACCCCCATGCAGATTAGGAGCAGAGGCTTGAACCAGGATCCTTCTGTAGATCCTTGCACTTTGTACTATGTACGCTTAACCTGTTGCACCATAACCCACCTCTCCCCCCTCAAGAGAGATAGACACCTGCAGACCTGCTTCACCTCTCAGGAATCCTCCCCACTACAGGTAGGGAGTGAGGGTTCAGCCCTGGGTTCTTGCACTTGGTAAAGTGTGTGCCTAACCAGCTGCACCACCTCCTAGCCTGCTTTCCTTTTTTTTTATTCCTTCTTTCACATAATTTGAGCTTGTGCATCATGTCAGGGTTGGCCTTCATTCAGCATCACTGATGACATTTTCCTGCTTCTTCATACACCAGGCAATGCTTCTCCTAAGTAGGGGAAATGTGCATTTTTTTCTTTCAAACCATTTGATTAGATAGTTGATATTTTTAATTACAAATTAATAAACTAGGAATTACCTGTGTGTATATCCTAAGACTAGAGAGCAAGCAAGAAGAAATCCATATATCCTTGTAAACACACTTCTGAACATGCACTGAAAACCCAAGGATTCACTTAAATCTACAGTGTAGACTCTAAACCACAGTCACCCCCAGGGGTAAAGTAGCTTTGATCCTGGACACAGGGCTCTCTCTCTCTCTGAGGAAACAAAGCTGCTGGAAAATGTGTTCTTCCACTGTTCACTCCAAAAGCTTGTTGTGACCCTGCCTTCCTTCTCTTCCAGGATGCGAATTCCAGTCTGGAAGAAACCACAGAGCCACCTGCAGGTGAGTGTCAGGGTAATCTGAGAAGAGGCTGATTGGAGTGAGACATTAACTGCAAAGACTCAAAGTAAATTGTTTCCGGCTTCGCTTCAATACCTTCTGACAGGGAAAGCACAGGCAACAGGCCTCCGTGCATTCAATAGACAGTATCCAACTCACTGCTCTGTAACAGGCTCCAGTGACAGTCCTTGCTTCTCTACTTCTTTCTCTGTGGCAGATTTGCTCTGTAGCGCTCTTCTTCATGAGGAATTCATGGCATTCCAGGCACAGTAATGTATAAGAGCATCTTCCTCTTTATTTTGTCAACTCTTTTCTTGGGCACATGCGAGGGCAGGGTCTCCTGTCAGGTTCAGAGACACAGAGACACGGCCTTCTTTGCACAGAAGGTCCAGGAGAAGGCCCGTGTGTCACACTTACAGTGAGGTGAGTCTCTTCATGGTCAGCCTGGACCTAGACTGAGGTTTCTCTCCATCTAGATGGCAAACATCTGCAGGAGCATGAAGTGGGCCAAATGCCAGCCACTGAGGAGCTTCCACAGGAAGCACAGGAGTCCCCCAGCCTCGCATGTGAAGACCAGCAGGGGAGAGGGGACCCCCTGGGTGCCTGTGTATGCCTTGAGCCAGGTCAGATCTTCCTTCCTGAAACAAGCTCATGAAACTGAAAACCAATCCCATGGGAGGGAGGGCAGGATTAGCAGGGACCTAGAAGCCCCCAGAAACCATACGCGTCTCCACTGACTCTGGTAGAGGTGGAGCTGCAGTGTAGCTCAGAGTTGAAGGGATGGACTGGACTCTATTCTGAGCTTGTATTGGAGAAGCCTTGGTGTTCCTGTTACAGTGAAACTCTCAATTCCACCCCCAGAGCAGACTCATTTCCCAAGTCGTCTTCAGGCCCAGATGAGCAAGAAACTATACTGAAAGTCTATGTGTTATCAGGTGTCTTTAAAATGGTCGTTCTAGCCAGTCCCTCCCCCTTCCCCAATATAATGCTAAAACTCTCCCACCAATCTTTGTGCCTTGTAAGAAAAGGCCTAGCTGGCATTTTTTTTGGATCAGAATAGAATGGATTAAAATATTTTTAATATGATAATGCGAATCCAGAAGAACTGACTTACACTTTCAAGGTTGTATTCATACTCCATCAACCCTGAGGTATTCATAAAACAAATCTTGCCTAAACTCTGAAGACAGATCATTTTAATAAGCTAGCCTGTTTAGTCATCCCACTCAGCCCCCATGGATAGAGCATCTCTCTTGTTTGGTCACTGAGGGAACATGAACTCTTCCTCTAAATAATGCCCAGCACAGAAGGACCAGGCCTGACAGGGTGACACAGGACTCTGTTTCTCTGCTGCTGCCTGTGCTCAGCCTCAGAGGACTCTCTGGGTGTAGAGTGAGTGTAAGGAGATATGGCATTCTTCCTCAAGGCATTCTCTCTGCTGAGACTCCATATTGAATTTATCTGGATTCCAGTTACAAATATTAAGTTCAGTAAAACATAAGGTCACATACCTCAATTCCTCATTAAACATTTTCCTGCTAATATGCCGGGATCATGTCTCCTAGACTTAAGACTGGGTTTGCTCTCCCCTTCTGTCCCTCTACAATGGTTTCAAGTGGACCCTTGGCCCCTTGGTTCTCCAAGCCCTTCATCCTCTCACTGCCTCTGCTCTGCTCCCTGAGGCTCCTCCTTTGTCCATTGCTAAACCCACTGCTATGTTCATAGGTCTCTGTGCTGGGGGTGACTCTACCTGGACCCTGGGCAGCTCTATTGACAGAGACAAGAACAAGAGTCTGTCAGTGGCTGTGGAGCAGAGGAGTGAGGACAACACTGCCTTCCGTGACATGGAAAGCACCAGGCAGTGCTCCATGTTCATTCATTGGCACAGGGCTCTGGCACGGCCACCTTTATTGACCCAGACTGCCCTGGAGCCTAACACTGAGTTTCTGATGGGCTCTGGGGACAGGGCCACCCACAACGCGCCAGTCACCAACACTGCTCTGGCCCTTTACAGGCCCCGTTATCCCATCAATAGTGTCATATATTGGTATATAGTCATTTGTTGTATTTTTCTGTTTATTGATATAATAAAATTTATCCTATAATTCTGTACTTATATGATCTCTATTTTTTGTTCAAGGCTCACATTAGCCCCTTGCTGAGGCCTTACCTGGGCAGTTCTGGAATCAGCCGAGGTCATGTGTGTCTCTGCTTAAATTTTATGAACTTCAGGGTAAATTTGGTTGTGTTCTCAGTCTGTCTTGTACATGCCTGTTAGCAAGCATCTCTTTCCTTACGATGTCAGAATTTTTGGAAACCTGTTCCATACATACCAAATTTCACATTTCTGAATCATAGGCTCATGTCTTTTAGAGCTTACTAATGCCTGGGACGGGTGCTGTCTTTGTTGATCTCACAGCAGCCTATGACAGGGTTTGGCACCGTGGTCTCCTAGTCAAGATCTCAAGATGCCTGCCTCCATGGGTGGCCGACACTATATCGTTACTTCTCCAAAACAGAAGATTCCGGGTGCATCTGGGTGACAAGTTTAGCAGATGGAGACTTGTCTCAAGTGGCCTCCCCCAGGGCTCTGTTCTGGCTCCTACGCTATTTAATATTTACATCAATGACCTCCCAGAAACTTCTTCAAGGAAGTTCATCTATGCCGATGACATCTGCTGTGCAACCCAGGCATCCAAGTTCGACATCCTTGAGGAAACACTCACGAAAGACATGTCTCTGATATCTGATTACTGTAAAAAATGGCGACTAATCCCTAGCACTGCAAAAACGGTATCATCTGTTTTCCATCTACACCATGCCTCGGCTTCGCATGAGCTTAATGTGCAGCTTGGCGATACGAGAATCCGACATAAAGCCCAGCCAGTATATCTTGGCGTTACTCTCGATCGCACTCTGTCATTTCACAAACATCTCATAGAAACTGCAGCAAAGGTGGGCGCGAGGAATAACATCATTGCAAGACTGGCCAGTTCCTCATGGGGCGCGAGTGCTTCCACACTGAGATCATCATCTCTGGCATTATTCTATTCCACTGCAGAATACTGTGCCCCAGTATGGTTCCGTAGCCCCCATGTCCACCTGGTCGATTCCAAATTATATTCCTCCATGAGGATAATTTCTGGAACTATCCGTTCCACCCCGGTTCCATGGCTGCCAGTTCTTAGCAACATCGCCCCGCCAGATATCCGTTGGGATGCGGCATCATCTAAGTTCATTTCCCACGTCTACACTCGGTTCATTTCCCACGTCTACGCTTGACGGGACCTGACAATATACGCAGATATCTTCGCCCACCCTGTCCAACGCTTGACGTCTCGTCACCCAATCTGGTCCCCTACGCCTACAGTGAACTTCTCTGTCCCAGACTCTTGGAAAGAGAGTTGGCAGTCAGCTGAGGTAAAGAACAAACACCTCATCACAGACCCCTGCAAGTGTCAACCCGGCTTTGACCTAGCACGTTATGATTGGGCCCCCTTAATCACTATCGAACAGGCCATGGCTGGTGTGCCGCTATTTTCCATCGCTGGGGAGCCAGAGACGACCCGAACTGCCCCTGCAGCTACAGACAGACTATGACTCACATAGTCAACGACTGCCATCTCTACAGATTCAAAGGAGGTCTCGAAATTTTACATCAGGCTCAACCTGATGCTGTTGACTGGCTACGAAAGAAGGGCAAACGCTAGAAGAAGAAGAAATGCCTGGGATTATTATTATTATTTTTATTGTTGAAGTTACTGTTGTTGATATCATCGTTGTCATTGGATAGGACAGAGAGAAATGGAAAGAGGCTGCAGGGGGGTCACTTCACTGGTGTTGAAGCAGTTCTGCAGGTGTCTATCTTTCTCTCCGTCTCTCTCTTCCCTTCCTCTCTCCATTTCTCTCTGTCCTATCTAACAATGATGACATCAATAACAACAACAATAATAACTATAACAATAAAAAGCAAGGGCAGAAAGGGAAAATAAACCCACATGTGCATACATAATAAAGGACTAAAACCTTTTCAGTAGGGGGGAAAGAAGTCCTGTTCAATAGCTGACGATGGGTAGTCAATTGGAGAAAAATGAAACTGCACCAGTAATTAACACCATATGCCAAATTAACTCAAAATGGGTCAAAGATCTGGTTATTGGAACTGAGAACAAAAAATATAGAGAAAACATTGGTGAAAAACATCCACAATTTAACATCAGGCTCTATTTGGAGACTCATTGCTATGAGTAAGCAAAATTAAAACAAGGATAAATTACTGGGACTACATCAAATATATAAGGGAGTCGGGCTGTAGCTCAGCGGGTTAAGCGCAGGTGGCACAAAGCACAAGGTCAGCATAAGGATCCTGGTTCGAGCCCCAGGCTCCCCACCTGCAGGGGAGTTGCTTCACAAGCGGTGAAGCAGGTCTGCAGGTGTCTATCTTTCTCTGTCCCTCTCTGTCTTCCCCTCCTCTCTCCATTTCTCTCTGTCCTATCTAACAAAGACAACATCAATAACAATAATAACTACAACAACAACAAAAAAAACAACAAGGACAACAAAAGAGAAAATAAATAAAATATTTTTTTTAAAAATTACTGGGATTACATCAAATATATCAGCTTCTACGAATTTAACAGCTTCTTCTAAAATAAACAGACACAGACACAAACACACACACACACACACAAAGGTAACCCAGAATTTGGCAGAAGATACCTGGATGTCACACAACTGACAAGAAACGGATAACAAATGATAATAAACAAATCATATGACTCAACGATAACAACAGAACAGACTCATTATTAAATCACTAATAAAAATAGAAAAAAAAACAATCAATGTTCCTCCCTCAACAAGTGTATAGAGAACATGTTTTCTTTAGTATTTGTGTTAAGCTAGCTAGGCTAAATAAACTCTTTTCTAAATATACTACAGAATGGATGTAGAGCCTCAGAAAGTTACTAAGAAGGCACATAGCAGATAGTGTGCTTCTTTGTTTTTATAGATTTTTTTTCTCTTGCTTTCTTTAAATTAGTGATTCAATAATGATTAAGAAGATTGTGGGATAAGAGAAGTACAATCCCATACAATTCCAGTCACCGTAGTTCCCTATACTGTCCCCTCCACTGGAAGGTTACCTAATCTTTATCCCTCTGTGAGAATGGACAAAAGATTCCTTTTTTTTTCCTCCAGGGTTACAGCTGTGGCTTGGTGCCTGCACTACAGTCCACTGCTTCTGGAGGTCATTATTTTCCATTCTTTTGTCTTTGTTGTTACTGCTGTGGTTATTGTTGCCATTGCTATTGTTGTTGGATAAGACAGACAGAAATCCAGACAGGATGGGAAGACAGAGGTGGGGAGATAAAGACAGATACCTGCATACCTGCTTCACCACTTATGAAGTGCCAACTCAGCAGTTGCGGAAAAGGGGGCTCGAACTGGGATCCTTACTCCAATCCTGGAGCTTTGTGCCATGTGCGCTTAACCCGCTGCCCTAACACCCAGCCCCTGGACCAAAGACTTTATGGGGTGCAGAAAGTAGAGTGGTGACTTCTGTAATTCCTTCTCCACTGGACATGGTCATGGACAGGTAAGTCCATACCCCCAACCTGTTTCTGTCTTTCCCTAGTGAGGCAGCAGGGCTTTGGGGAGGTAAGAGTTATATCTTTTTTTCAGTCTCCTATGATTTCACATGAAAAATGTTGATTTTCTTAAACCTCTGGGGTTATTGCTGGGGCTCAGTGCCTGCACTATAATCCACTGCTCCTGGAGGCTATTTTCCCTTTTGTTGCTAATCATTTTTGTTATTAACACTGTTGTCACTGTTGTTGGATAGGACAGAGAGAATCTGAAAGAGGACAGGAAGACAGAGACAGGGAAAGAGAGAGAGACACCTACAGTCCTGCTTTACCTCTTGTGAAGTGACCCCCCTGCAGGTGGGGAGCAAGGGTCTCCAACTGGGACTCTTAGGCCAGTCTTTGAGATTTGCACCATGTGTGCTTAAACCACTGCACTGCCGCCTGGTCCTCGATTTTTTTTTCTTTTATAATATACTTGTTAATTTTTTACAAGATGCTTTCAAATTATTTTTTAATTTTATTTATTTATTTTCCCTTTTGCTGCCCTTGTTGTTTCAAATTCTTCATAACAGCTGACTCTATCTTTTCAAATAGTCTCTGAGTAAAGAATATTTCATGCTCCTAAGGGAGGATGGACAACATACCCTATGTTCCACCTGAGGATGATGGATCCTAAATTGGGGCAGCTTGGAACATTCGTACTCATGACCACAGAATGTGAACTCAGATCTATAGGGATGCAGAGGTCATATAGGCTCCTAAGATGAATATGGGCATCAAATCAGATCAAATTTTTGGGGCTTACAGTCATCAATATTTATACACCTTTCCCACATTTGGGAGCTACTCTCTTCCCTGATTCAGCTTTCTGGTCCTTTTTCCAGCCATGATATCATCTTCAGGATCTTCCCCCATAATCTACCTCTTGAATTACCGACTTTTATAATCAACATGAAATTTAATTTTAGATCTACTAGTGGGTGGCATTTCTTTTTAGAAAACTTAATTGAAGAGTTAGATGAGAATACAGAAACGACTGTTTATATTCATTAAAATTAGGCACCAAGAATGATCACAGGAATGTAGGGCTCAAAGACATCTCATTAACTCATTAACTAATCATATCTCTGCACATATTTGCAGGGATTTTTACATGAACTGTCTGTCACAAGGTGATAGTTAAATCTCTGATTTGTGCAGAATGTAGGGAAGAGATGATCTGGCAAGAGGGAGATGACACACCCCATATTATTAAAGAGATTACCAAAAATTAACAAAAACCATGCACTTGAATTAAGTGAGGAAGAAAAGAAGCAACAATCTACACGAGAGACAAATAGTTAAAAGCCCTCAAAGATCTACTGTTTAACATTATGTTTTAAAGCACTGACATGATGGAGAAAAGGAATCATTTAGGTTTTTCAATCAATTTGTATTTTTTTTCAGGTAAATAAAGTGTTTTTATTTCTAGGGAGGTGCTAAAATCAGTGAGAAAACAACATAAAATTGAAACCAATAATCAATGCTATAGTCTATAGAATTCTTAGTGAGATGCTTTTTCAGCTGAATTATCTAATTCATTCTTATTCTTTGAGTTCATCTGGAAGTATTATTACTATTTATTAGTGTTCTGGCCATTTCTCATAGATGTCCCAGTTTTGTCCTTCTGACCAAGTAGTTATGATCTCACAGAAAACATGTTTACTTATGGCAGCTGCAGTTGATCTTGAGCAAGGGAGAAAAGCTTCAACTAAGTATGAACAGGTGATGTGCAACTTAAAAGGAAATGCATGAATTTGATGTGTTACTCAGTGTTTTTGCCTTTTCTGGTGCAGTTCTTTTTTATACTCCTTAGAGAATCATTTCCTCCATTCCATAAATATACAAGTGTTTGTAAAAGGTTTCCATTTTTAAATAAATACATTAAAATAATAATGAAAAAGAAATTGCTATTTGTTTTTTAAAAAACACAGAAAACGAGTCTAACATATCAAGAAAATAATTCACCAAGTAAAACGGGATTCATCCCTGAGAAACAGGAATGGATCAATATGTGAAGTCCAATCAATAAAATCTACCATGCCAGAAAAAGGGAGAGACAGAGAGAGAGAGAGAGAGAGAGAGAGAGAGAGAGAAGGAAAAGAAAAAATCACAACCTAGTAAACACCATTAAGACAAACCCACAGCTAACATCATTCTCAATGGGGAAAACCAAACAAGGATGTCCACTACCTCCACTGTTATTCACTATAGTCACTGAGGTCCTCACCACTGCAGCCAGACAAGAAAGAGATATCAAATATATGCAAATTAGAAAGAAAAATTAAACTAGCACTATTTGCTACTGACTGATAACATGTCTGGAGAACCTCAAGGCTCTACGGACAAACTACTGAAGTATTTAATAAATTTCATAAAGTAACAGGATATAAAGTCAATACTCATAAGTCTGTGTCATTTCTGTATACAAAAAAAGTTAGAAGAGAGTAAAATAAAAGACTCAAGTACATTTACAATCAAAACCAAAAATATAAAATACCTTGGGATGGTCTCACAAAGGAGGTTAAAAAAAATAAACCACACAAACACATAAAGGAAAACTATTGGGCACTGTTAAAAGAAATAGAGAATTTCTTTTCACACAAGAATTGAAGAACATTCCTCGTCCCTGGATTGGAAGAATAAACAATATTAAATGGTCTTTCTACCAAAACTAATGTACAATTACAATGCAACCCCTATCAAGACTCAGTGGCATATTTCAAGAAAATTGAACAACTTGTCTAAAAGTTTTGTACGTAATCATATTTTTCTGAATGCACAGTAATATTCCCATATATATAATATATATAATATATAACCCATAACTCCATACAGGCATTTATCCAAAGTACACTCAAATGTGAAGGGACATAGACACTCTTATGTTCATAGCTGCATTATTCACAATAGTCAAAGAGTGGAAGCAGCCTAAATGCCATCATCAGAAGACTAGCTAAAGAAGTTATGGGATATATATTCAGTGGAATGCTAATCTGCAATCAAAGAGAGATGCTATTGTGTCTTTCAGGACAAAATGGATAGAACTGGAGATGATTTTGTATATAGATATAAATAAAGGCATTAAAGACAACTCTCAGATGGTTTCACTCATGTGGTATATAGAGAACTGAAACATATGAACTTGAAAAAACAAAACAGAATCAAGCGAAGTGTAAGACTTGTGAGAACTCTAACGGTCATCTCTGGGGAGTGGAGTGGTTGGGATTCAGGACTCTGGTACTGAGTGTGAGATGGCACTATACACTGGAATTTTACAATCTAATAATAAAATTTAAAAACACAAGAATCAGATAAAAATGAAATAAAAAGTGAAGAAAGAGGACTGGAGATGTATTCCATCAAGCAGGACAAGAATCTTGCCACGCACGTGGTCCAGATTCAGGTTCTAGTACCATAGTGAGGTACCACAGCACCAGAGCAAGTTTCAGAGAGTGGTCTTTCTTCCTTCCTACCTCCTTCCTCCCTTCCTTCCTTCCTTCCTTCCTTCCTTCCTTCCTTCCTTTCTTTCTTTCTTTCTTTCTTTCTTTCTTTCTTTCTTTCTCTTTCTTTATTCCTTGCTTCCTTTCTCCCTCACTCCCTCTACCTCTCTCTTCCCTCTCTATTATTATTCCTATTGTCGATGTTGGTAAAGTCAGAGAGAGATCCAGAGAAGAGGGGGAGACAGAGATGGAAGAGAAAGAAAGACACCTGTAGACCTAATTCACCACCTACCAAGCGAACCCCCTGCAGGTGAGGAGCCAGGTGCTGGAACCTGGAGCCTTATGCCAGTCCTTGCGCTTCATCCCTTTTGCGCTTAACCCGCTGCACCACTACCCAGGTCCCTCATTCTTCCTTTCTTTCATCTTTATATGTTGGATAGATATAGCCAGAAATTGAAAGGGGGAGATACAGAGGGAGAGAGACAGAGAGACACCTGCAGCCCTGCTTCACCACTGGTGAAGCTTCTCCCCCACCCCTGCAGATGGGGCTGGTGGCTTGACCCTGTGTCCTTGCACAGTGTAACATGTGCCACCATCTGACCCCAGCAGTGGTGTTTCAGTCTATCACTATATGAATGGGCAACGTCAGCCAGAGTGACGAGACATGCTAGAAGCCTGAGGTCCTCCCCACCCGCCCAAACAAAAGGAGAGGAAGAGGAACTAAAACTCTTGGAGCAGCAAAACTTCCTGGAAAATAGATGGGGACGACGGACTTTCCCATTCAAACCAGGAGGTGCAGCAAGTTCTGGGAGCTGAGCTGAAGAAAAGGACTGTTGAAGAGGTCAGGCAACAGCACCAAGGCCTCCACCAGGAGGAAACAGTGCACAGCAGGAACATGTAAGGAGGCTGAGCAGTCAGTCTTCAAGGCCTAGTTTATCAGATCAAAGCACAAGAAAAACTCAGAAACTTCAAAGATGGTGTCCCAAAGAAGAAGCTGTTGAATAAAACCCTTGAAGATCACCTGAAAGTTAAATAAAAAAAAAACAGGACACTGAGTCTATTCTGCAACACAGCCTGTAGTGAACATGGACATCCACATTAAAAGAGGTCTGAACAGCAGAAGCAGCAACAGGTGGGTGAAAAAACTCACCAGCCAGGGAAGAGACCAGGGGTTGCTCCGTGGATCTTTGGAGACAAGCAAGAGGACCGAGTTTAACTGAATTTGGAGTTGTTCCTACATGTGATCTGAAAGGGTCACCTGTCCCCTAGTTAATCCACACTTGGGTACATTAAGCATGAGTGTGACAGACACTCTTCCAAGACTTCATGGAAAGTCTCCGTACAGGTCCAGAGGTATGCTGTTCTCATGAATCTTCACTGAGACTGGCCGCCCAGCTGGTGAGTGAGTCAACCCTGGGGGCTTTTTTGAAGTTATTTATTGCTCCTCATCATCACTGTACTTTGCTCTTGGTTTTAATCAAGTATCAAAGAAATTAGATTCGTTAACATTTCAAATGTGTACAATGAAAGGAAAGGCTATGTAACTAAAAAGACTACTAATCACATTCTAGAAACAATTTTATTTTTCATTATCTACTGCAATTCACGTCTAGACCATCCCCCAACAGCACTGTTGTTTTATCTGATGTCTGCACACTGGCTTCTACTGTTACACTGGCTTCTACTGTTACACTGGCTTCTACTGGGCTGACTTGTTACTGTTTACCTGTTTGCTTTAGATTTTAAGATTCTTTTAACTTCTTTATCTCAACATCATTTTTTTTTCAGTTTTGTTGTTGTTGTTGTTATTGTTTACTTTCGTCATCAGGGTTATTGCTGGGGATTGGTGCCTGCACAAGGAATCCATTACACTTTACATATTAATTTTCTTTTGTTGCTTAAGATGGCATCTTTAATCTATTTCCAAACTTACAAAATTATGCTACTACATTATTATGATAATTGAATACAAAATTCTACCATTTTTAGATTTTCTTTTTCCACCAGGGTTATCATTTGGGGCTTGGTGCTTCCACAATGAATCCACTGACCCTAGTGACCATTCATTTTTCCTTCCCTTTTTTTGGTTTTTGTTTCCTTCATATTTGACAAGACAGAAAGAAACTGACAGGGGTTGGGGAGAAAGAAGGAGAGAGACAGAGACATGCCTGCATCCTGGCTTCACTGCTCATGAAGCTTCTTCCCTGCAGATGGAGGCCAAGTGCTTGAACCTAGGTCCTTGCACATGTCAATATGTGCACTCAACTGGGAGTGCCACTGCCTGAACACAGATGATTCAAGTTTTGAAAGGTTTTTATTAGTGGCTTAATATTGATTTACAAAATTATGAGACAACAGAAGTACAATTCCATTCCTTTTCTGCCCCTTCATTGGAAACTGCAGTGGTTCTCCCAAGGTTAAAGATTTGAGTTGACCTATTCCTTCTGTAAATAGTCATCTTCGAGTCACCTTCCCATAACATTTCTCCTCCCACTGGGAGTATGGACCAGAATTCCTTTTGCGGTGCAGAAGTTGAGAGTTCTGCGTTCCGTAACTGCTTCTCCTCTAAACATGGGAGTTGGCATGTTGATCCATACAGCCAGCCCATTTGTGTCTTTCATTTGTGGTGCTCAGTTTTTTAAAAAGATATATATAACTGGGCTTTGGAATCTCTGAATGTGCCACAGGGACACTCTCTGATTGTTCTGAGAAGAGTCTTCAAGTCTTAGGAGACTAAAGTCCTTGAGTGTCAATCAGAGGCACAAGCCTCCCCGCCCCCAAATTGATGACTGGGTGAGAACAGATAAGTCCCCCCCCCTGCCAGTAACCCCTCCCACCGCCAGTCCAGTGGCAGGTGAGGTGGCCTCCCCCTGTGCACTCCAGCCAAAGGTGATGGAGAGGAGACAGCGCTTCAATCTCCCTAACTCAGCCCAGGCAGAATCTATCAACACTGAAGATGGTTCTGCTGGCAATACAAGACTGCCACCACTGATAAATCATGGATTCCGAATCCCAAGACCTTCACCTAGAGCGACAGGCTGGTGGGGTTCCCTAGCCAGGACAAGCCCAGAGTTTCCTGGGCCAGTGCAGGCAGGTCCCCTCTGCTTGCCACCTCGCCCGAGCTCGCCACCCCCTCCCCACCTCTTGCAACTCTTCTCTCCTTTAGGCTCCCCAAGTCTAATTTGTCCCGACACCCCTGGCGCAGCGCGGGTGGGTGGATCGAGGCGGTGGACAGCGGCCCCCTACACACACACCCCAGCCAGCCCACCTGGGCGCACCTGCCGCCCCCTGGCCTTGCACGCAAGGCTGTGCTCATCACATCATTATTTCTCCAGCAAGAGAGCAAAGGGTGCCAGCGGCGACAGCAGCTGCCAGGGGAGGCTTGGTTACAAAATCCTGCACAAGGTAGTGCCTGGATTAGCAACCAACCCTAAAAAAGCCTGGCAAGCTCGCGAGCTCATGGAGAGCTGGGAGTTGGCTACCCCCTGCCGGCGCACGCCTTCCCCCTACCCCAGTCACCACAGCCAAGGCCACCCCGCACCGGGGACCCCACACCTCTCCTTTCCCGCGGGTCCCAGAGAGCATCACCACAAGGAACTGACCAAGGAGGTTGGGGGGAGGTGCGATGTGCCGCCTACCCCACCACCACCACTAAGGCGACTGCCCCTCCAGCGCTGGAACCCGAGTCCCAGTCAGCATGTAGCCCTCTCGCTGGTCAGCCCCTCCATGGGTCTCCTGGCTACTGGGCTCACAGGGCCGAGGAGGGACCTTCGCACCTCCGCGGCGCCCCACTCGGCGCCCGCCGTGCACCCCAGAGCCCGGGACCCAGGGCCCCGCCATAGTGCCGGACACGCGCGCTGGCTCTGGGCACTCAGTGCCGCCAGGGCGCGGGGCCACACTGCCAACTCGGGGTCCCACGCACAGGTGCCGGAGGACCTGCTCTGGCTCGGGAGCAGCAACCTACGCGCTCCCGCCCCCACGCAGTCTCGCGCAGGGTCCCCCGCCCACACCCGCGCGCTCCGCGGGGACCCTACCCCGCCACCCTCTCCCCCGACGGCGCCCGCGCCCAGACCAGACCTGGCCCCGCAGTCGCACCTTCCTCAGTGCGGACATCCTCCAGTGCTCCAGGCTCAGCAGGTGCTGGGCCACATCGCAAGCGGGCCCCTAGGCGGACGTCGTAGTCCCGTTGCCTCTGAGACTCGAGGCTCCGTTGGTCAGTCAGTCAGGGTTCGAGTGGGTCCAGGACTGCTTCAGCCACTGCCGCCTAGCACTCTGACCCGGCTCTAGGCCGGTTTCAGTCCTGCCAGCAGTTGGCGCCTGCGCACTCAGCGCCCAGGGAGGCACCTGCGCACTGCGGGGCGGCTGGTGCGCGCTCCACAGGAGGGGCCAGCCCCCTGCACGCCTAGGGGGAAGCTCAGCCCCTGTTGCCTCGCACCGCGCGCCCCAGCCCAGGCCCCTGGCCCGCCCGCCCTCCTTCACCCCACCCCCGAGTCCCTCCAAACAGACAAGTGCTGTGAGGGGACCAGCAGGGAAAGCTGGGACATGGGGACCAGGGAGGGTCCCTGGGAACATGTCCCTCGGGGGCTGCGGCCTCCACCGCAGTGCGCTGGAGCCCAGCCCCTGGAAAAAATCCATCAAGAAGGGCATTTTGTGGGCCCTCCTATGACCTTGTCTTCACCATAAAGCAGTGACTTTGGGATAGCCCCAGTCTCCGAAGGGAGGCTAAGGTATCCTGCCCTGCCACTCAAAAAACACTGTGTCCTGAAATGCCTGCAATGTTCCCAGCTGTGACCATGAGCTGTGAGCTCAGACCAATAGGGACTTGGAGGTTACACAGGTTCTGGTGCTAAATATAAATATAAGTATATTATAAATATAAGTATAAATGTAAATATAAAGTATAAGTACAAATATGTATGGGCCCTCGGTCAGATGGATGGAGATAGTTCATTTTTGCCATATAATTTAATTATATACAGATGAATTAATTTAAAAATCTACTTTAATATTTATTAAATATGCTAAGTATAGAAACTAACAATCATGTATTAATAATCACACTATGAATCCCAAGGTATGCGTTTTCACATTTATTGAAAATATTTTATTAAAGATGTCCAGAGGGGAGTCAACACCATAGCAGTCTAGCAAAAACCAAACAATGCATACATAACATTCCTGACTTCCATTGATGCTACAAAGCAATAGTAATTAATGTTACATACTGTAATGGAACAAAACCAATTTATAGACCAACAAAAGGAAATTGAAATTTCATAAACAAACCCATATGAGTGTACATAATAAAGGGAAAAAACCTTTTCAGTGGGGGGGTGGGAGGGAAAAAGACCTCTTCAATAGCTGATGCTGAGTAGTCAATGAAGAATGAAACTGCACCAGCCCTTAACACCATATGCCAAATAACTCAAGATGGATCAAAGATCTGGTTATTGGAACTGAGACTAAAATTTATAGAGAGGAAAACATTGGTGAAACACGTCCACAATTTAACATCAGGCTCTATTTGGAGACTCGTCACACTATGGGTAAGCAAAACTAAAACAAGGTTAAATTACTGGGACTACATCAAATTTAACAGCTTCTTCACATTAAAGAAAATTTCATACACACACAAAGGTAATGTTGAAATTGGGAGAAGATACCTGGATGTCACAAAACTGACAAGAGACTGACCACAAATGACAATAAATAAATCATATGATTCAACAATAACAACAATTAAACCCATTATTAAATCACTAATAAAAATAGGGAAAAAAACGAAGCAATGTTCCTTCAGCAACAAGTATATAAAGAACATGTTTTCTTTAGTATTTGTGTTAAGCTAGCTAGACTAAACTCTTTTCTAAATATACTACAGAATGGATGTAAAGCTTCAGAAGGTTACTAAGAAGGTAGCTAGCAGATAGTGTGCTTCTGTGTTTTTATAGATTTTTTATCTTTTTTTTTAAATTAGTGATTTAATAATGATTAACAAGATTGTGGGATAAGAGAAGCACAATCCCATACAACTCCAGTCACCAGAGTTCCCTATACCCTCCCCTCCACTGGAAGGTTCCCTAATCTTTATCCCTCTGGGAGAATGGACCAAAGATTTCCTCTTTTTTTTTTTTCCTCCAGGGTTACAGCTGTGGCTTGGTGCCTGCACTACAATCCACTGCTCCTGGAGGTCATTATTTTCCATTATTTTGTCCTAGTTGTTACTGCTGTGGTTATTGTAGCCATTGCTATTGTTGTTGTATAGGACAAAGAGAAATCCAGAGAGAATGGGAAGACAGAGGTGGGGAGAGAAAAACAGACACCTGCAGACCTGCCTCACTACTTGTTAAGTGGCCACCCTACAGTTGGGAGCTGTGGGCTCGAACTGGGATCCTTACTCCAATCCTGGAGCTTTGCACCACGTGCACTTAAAACACGCTGTGCTACTGCCCAACCACTGGAGCAAAGATTTTATGGGGTGCCGAAGGAGGAGTTCTGAATTCTGTAATTGCTTCTCCACTGGACATGGGCATTGACAGGTGGGTCCATACCCCCATCCTGTTTCTGTCTTTCCCAAGTGAGGCATCAGGGCTCTGGGGATTTAAAAGCCATATCTTTTTTAGTCTCCTATGATTTCACATCAAAAATGTTGATTTTTTTTACCTCTGGGGTTATTGCTGGAACTCAGTGCCTGCACTATAATCCACTGCTACTGGAGGCTATTTTCCCTTTTGTTGCTTATCATCGTTGTTATTAACAATGTTGTTATTGTTGTTGGATAGGACAGAGAGAAACTGAGAGAGGACAGGAAGACAGAGATGGGGAAAGAGAGAGAGACACTTACAGTCCATCTTTACCACTTGTGAAGTGACCCCCCCCCCCGCAGGTCAGGAGCTAGGGGTTCCAATCAGGATCCTTAGGCCAGGCTTTGAGCCTTGTATCATGTGCACTTAATCCACTGCACTACCACCAGGCCCCCAATTATATATATATTACTTGTTAATTTTTTAAAAGATGCCTTCAAATTCTTTTTTTGTTTATTTATCCTTTTGTTGCCCTTGTTTCAAATTTTTAATAATAGCTGACTCTATCTTTTCAAATAGTCTCTGAGTAGAGAATGTTTCTCTATTTTCCACCTGAGGAAGTTGGATACTGAAATTGGGGCAGCTTGGACCATTCCTACTCATGACCACAGAATGTGAACTCAGGTCTATAGGGATGCAGAGGTCACATAGGCTCCAAAGCTTAATATGGTCACCAGATCAGATCAAATTGATGTGGTTTACAGTCAACAATATTTATACACCTATCCCATACTTGGCAGCTACTCTCTTCGCTGATCCAGCTTTCTGGTCCTTTCTCCAGCCATGATATCATCTCCACAGTCAATAACTTAGATCCACCTGCATATTAGATGTTAGGCTAGGGAAATAAAAAAGTAGTATAGTCATAGGCTCTTTGGAATACACCTAAAATAGAACTATAACTAACTCTAAAATGGATACCCCCCAACTCTTCATATGAACTTTTACAGCATTTAGGATAATGATTAGTCAACTTTTGTTTGTTTGTTTGTTTTATATGTTAACTCTTTTTTTAGACAACAGGTTCCAGATGCTAACATGATGCCAACTGTACTTCCGTGGGCAGAAAACCCCACACCAATGTGTCTTTGAGCTCTGCTTCCCTGAACCCCGCCCCACTAGGGAAAGAGAGACAGGCTGGTAGGTATGGATCGACCTACAAACACCCATGTTCAGTGGGGAAGCAATTACAGAAGCCAAACATTCTGCCTTCTGTACCCCATAGTGACCCTGGGTCCATACTCCCAGAGGGAGAAAGTATAGGAAAGCTATCAGGGGAGGGGGTGGGATATGGCATTCTGGTGGCAGGAATTGTGGGGAATTGTACCCATCATATCCTGTGGTTTTTGTCAGGGTTTCCTTTTTATAAATAAAAATTTTAAATACTGTCTCTGAAACATGGAGGTGGAAATGAACATAAAAGGAAAGGAAATTTTCCATCATTTCTGAAGCTGTCTCTAGATCTGATTTATCTGAGGCAACTCCCATTTTAAACACAGTGCTTTGAATGGAGTTTCTGGTAATATTCCCAATGGATGTGACCAGTGGTGTTAGAGGGAACTCCTAGAGGTCTTGCCCCACATCATCTATGGGGGAATCCTATGATCCTCTGGATAGGACCCTAGGTGATAAAAGTGGCTTGACACTGGCTAAAGAGACCATCATTGAGTGAGCTAGTCTCCTGCCCTTATCCAGCTTTTGGAGTCCCTTCTTTATCAGACAAGCTTAGACTTTCTCCCAGTTTTTAAAGTGTTGAGTGGCTTTTCAAACCAATATTAGGTTTGTGAGATATAGGTTACAATCCTCTGGAGAACCTCAGGAGGTCTCTATTCTGTGAAAATGAACATGGCAGGTTTCCCAGTTCCATGAAACAGTCAAAGATTCACATCCATCACACACACACACACACACACACACACACACACACACACACACACACACACACATTATTCTTCCTGGGCCCTAAGGGTCTTTTATCCCCCACCCATGAGTGTGGCATGTGAGGAGGTAACAGAACAGAATGAAGTGGCATATGCAATTCGGACCACAGTAACACACTCTCCCACATGGTCTTCCAATCTGGTTAGATAAGGACAAACTCAGTCAGATGGGTTGACATAGTTAGATTGGTGTCAGGATTGAAAAGGATGACAGGTATTTGGGGTACAAGGGCCTGCTTTTCTTCACTGAGCACAGTATTTTGTATTAAACTTTCATTCTTTTAATGCATACATATAGTTTTCTTTCCCTTTTCGTTTACTTTTCACACTGGCTTTATCCAATGGTTAATGCTATTTTCCAACTTCTTACAATGAACAAAGCTGAAGAGAACATCTGTTCAGCTATTTTCCTATAAATTCATGATAATTTTCTTAGGATATGTTCCCAGAAATGAAACTGCTGGAAGCAGAAAGAATGGTGGTGGGATTCTTGCTGCCACTGGAATATGTTACCTACACTACTTCCCCATTACAGGCAGACATTTCTTTAGAGAGTAAGAGACATAGAGAAAGAAGAATAGAGAGACACAGAGAAGGAGAGATGTCTGCAACACTGCTTCACAGCCCATGGGTCCTTGTGCTTGGTAGCGTGTGCTACCAATTCTGCCAGTTGAGCCACCACCAGGCCCTGGAATAGTAGTGCTTTTTAAATGTGTGCTATGACCCTTAGTACAATATCATTATAGAAACAAGGAAATATAAACAAGTAGATAAATTGAAGAGTAAGAAATAATATTCAGACTTCAAAGAGCAATGTAACTTGCCTTACAAAAAATTAAAATCTGGGCCTAATCATGGTTGATGACATCAACAGCATAGTATAGACTTGGGAATATGTAGTTATCATGATGAAAGATTGAAAAGACAACATCAACAGTTTGTGAAAAATTCTAAATTGCTGGGGGGCAGATAACATAGCAGGTTAAGCACACATGGTACAAAGCGCAAGAACAGGCATAAGGATCCAGGTTTGAGCCTCCAGCTCCCCACCTGCACGAGATCACTTCACAAGCGGTGAAGCAGGTCTGCAGGTCCCTATCCTTCTCTCCCTCTCTGTCTTCTCCTCCTCTCTCTCGTGATTTCTCTCTGTCCTATACAACAACAATGACAGCAATAACAGTAAACAATAAGGGCAACAAAAGGAAAAAAACAGCCTCCAGGATCAATGGATTTGCAGCACAGGCACCGCGCACCAGATTAAGCCTGGAGGCAAAAAAAAAATCTAAGTTGCCTAAAGTATAGATTTCAGTACTACGTTTTTAATAGAACCAGAAAACAAATGTTGGAAAACTTGTCAAAATATTACAAAAGATTGAAGTTATTTTTAAAGAGTCAAAGGTATCCTATTACAAGCAAATAAAAAATATTCATACCCACTAACATGCTCATGAGGTTCTCTAGCTCCATCTGTCTCTCTCACACAATTTATAGAAGAAATGTGAAAACATGCCAGTAGGACACTTTCTAGTAGTGGACTATGGAGTTAGTTGGTTGTGGATTTATTTATTCATTCAAAAACTATGTGGAAACTAGGAGACTGCCAAACTTGCCCATTCACTGAATCTCAACCCCTAAAGATAGTGCCATACACTAGCTGGGCAGCCTGGAGAACAAATCTTCCACAGAATGTTCCCTGTGACAGGCAGAGATCCAGGGCCACACAGATAGATTGACTTTTGGCAGTTAAGACCTGAGACACAGGCACAGCAGAAGTAGCTATTCAGTGAGATCATAAAGAACAAATGAGAAGAAAACACGGAAAAGGCTAAATAAATTAATTCATTAAGTTAAAAATCAGGGAATCTTGTCCTTGTATAGGTGAATCAGAAACTGGTACGGGGTAACAGGACCCAAGAGCAGAGTACTGGACCCACAGGAAGTGGCAGTGTTCACAAGACAAGGTCAGACAGATCTGGAGAATCTGTAATGTGTCCCATAGTCTCACTCACTCATCCACAGAATAATATGACCTCTTCGGTCAGATCTTAGCTAAATAAGACCAGGCACTGGTGTTTTTGTTTTGTTTTGTTTTTTAAATTTATTTATTTTCCCTTTTGTTGCTCTTGTGGTTTAACGTTGTTGTGGTTACTGATGTTAGTGTTGTTGGATAGGATAGAGAGAAATGGAGAGAGGAGGGGAAGACAGAGAGGTGGAGAGAAAGACAGACACCTGCAGACCTGCTTCAACACCTGTGAAGTGACTCCCCTGCAAGTGGAGAGCTGGGGGCTCAAACAGGGATCCTTATGCCTGTCCTTGTGCTTTGTGCCACGTGCACTTAAACCACTGCGCCACCACCCAACTCCCCAGGCACTGTTTTTTAAGAGCTGTCTCTCCAGAAGAAAGGTGGCTGGGGCAGGGTGTCTGGGGGGATGGGGAGATTTTGATGGTGAGATGCTATTCCATAGAAGGTGCAGAGTGTTACTTGGCCCACCCTGTGGATCAGAAAGTGGTACTGATATCACATCTAAGTTCTCATTGGGACACTCACCCTGCTTCCCAAGTGTTGGGGGGGGGCACAGAAAAGTAGCTTGGATTTAGAGGCAAAAGCTTAAGACTTCACCCACATGGTTTCACATTCAGAACCACAGCCATATTTCTCTGGAAAAATAGCTCAACAACAGACCATGCTAAATTCCCAACATCAGACAGGTGGTTAAGAAAGTTAGCGTCTAGGGGTAGGCAGTGGTGCATCCAATTAAACACACATATTACCATGTTTAAAGACCTGGATTTAAGCCCCTGTTCTGAGAGGGGGGGGGGAGCGAGAGGAGGTGAGGTGAAGTGAGGTGAGGTGAGGTGAGATGAGAAGAGAAGGATGAGGAGGAGGATGGAGAAGGGAATAGAAGAGAAAGGTAGTTGTGGTCTATATTCATAATGGAATACTATTCAGCTATTTAAAATGAGGTAATAATCTCTTTTGCCCCATCTTGAATGGAACTTGAAGAAATCATGTTAAGTGAGATCAATCAAAAGGAGAAGAATGAACACTATATGACCTCACTTATAAGTGGAACTTAAGAAAGATGAAACACAGGGCGTCGGGCGGTAGCACAGTGGGTTAAGTGCACGTGGCACAAAGTGCAAGGACTGGTGTAAGGATCCCTGTTTGAGCCCTCACCTCCCCACCTGCAGGGGAGTCGCTTCACAGGCAGTGAAGCAGGTCTGCAGGTGTCTGTCTTTCTCTCCCACCTCTTTGTCTTCCCCTCCTTTTTCCATTTCTCTCTGCGCTATACAACAACAGCAGTAGTAACTACAACAATAAAAAAGAGCAACAAAAGGGAATAAATAAAAATTTTTTTTAAAGAAAGAAAGATAAAACACTGGGTGAAAACCAGACTAAATGTTCTCTAATGCAGAGAGCCCAAGGAAGGGAGTTGAGTGGCTATCAGGGACCCAATGCACAGTGGTGGAGCAAAATTGATGGTGGGAATGGTGTGTAGATACCTATCATGGAAGGATGAACAAGTAACCCATGTAAGAACTGTCCTGTAAATCATTATTTTCTGGGTGGACGGTAATATGAAGATGGCCTGGTCACAACCTATGCAAGATGGCTGCAACTGGGTCCCAATGAACCAGCTTCATTGAGCATGACTGTGAACACTGCGCTAAATGCTTTATTTTTAAAATATGGAGACTGGGCAGTGGTGCACCCAGTTGAGCACACATGTTGTAGTGGCACTGGTGTTCAAGTCCCAAGTCCCCATCTGCAGGAGGAATACTTCATGTGCAGTGACACAGTACTGCAAGCGTTTCCTCTTTCTCTTTGGCTGTCTCCTCACCCTCCTCTCAATTTCTCTCTGTCCTATCAAATAAAAAGGGGGAAAAGTTCACTGTGTATGTATGTAATTATTTATTAGAAAGAGAGAATCAGTAACAACTCTAGCATGTACATACCAGGGATTGAACTTGGGACTCTCACACACACAGGCTCTGTGTTCTACCTGCTGAGTCATCTCCGGAGCTTCTCTAAATGCTGTATGCTGTACAGCCACAGTTTCACTTCATCCTTGTGGCAATCCTATCAAATCAGCATTGATTCTGTCCCCTTTTGAGTATTAGGATCAGAACTCAGTGATACCACTTGAACTGTCAACCCAGGGGGGTTCCAATTCATTCTCATGCAGGAGAGCAGGACAACATTTCATGACAGACAAGGGGATAATGACATCTTGGCTGGCTTAACATATATACTTACAGGTTCTGGTGGATTAGTTCAGTACTTTTTTTCTTTTGTGCAGAGTATAGTACATCATTTTAAAGGGAATGCCTACCTAAACTTACAAAGTTACTGTTAACATATTTTCTATGATTTTAAGGAAAGGCTGGTTGCAAATGTTCCTTTTTAGCAATGACTCATTAAAAGTTTTCTTTTTTGTTGTTCTATGACTACACCAGATGAGAATATCAGATGAAGACTAAAAATCTTGCTCTTCAGTAGTTTTCATGTAATTATTATTATTATTTTTAGAAAAACTCATACTTTACTGTGGTTGCCATGGACAGACAACCAGATTCTTGCCTGAATTCACAGTAAAGTGGCCATGTTGCTCTGTGTACAGACAGTCACCACCTAAGCTGTTGGCACCCAGAAACAATTCTAGGCCCCACTCCCTTTCAGCCTTCCTCCCGAGGGTTCCCTCTCCTCAAATGGCATGTTTCTGTCTCAGCTCAAAAATAAATAAATAAATGTCATGTTATCTTATCCCTGGATACCAAAATTCTCAAACAGGAAGGGTTCTCATTAGACAAAGCAGAACACATTTTGAAAATAGCAAGACTCTCAGAAAGGCAAATATGTTAGTCCATGGAAATTTACATGCAAATGTCTATGGAGGGCCAATCACAAGGGCAAGAGTGCAGGACAACTTCTTCTAGCAGGAAAGAGAGTTTAAGAATAAAAGTTGGAGGCATCCATCATGGAAAAATGACTGGGAATAATTCAGGAGAGGTAAATTTTCTCAAGAGTGAGCCCTATAATGTTCTCTCTGAGAAATGACAGATCAGCCCAAGAGGACTGTCACTCTAAGGGACTGAATGTGAGGACCAGTAGCTGCTGACTGAGAAGCATCTCCACAGCATAGGGGCAGAAATTAATGGCTGAAAAAGCAGAGCAGTGGTTACTGAACTCCAGCTGCTATGGACAACTCAGCCCATTCCTTGTCACTACTGTTCAGGCTAGAAGGCAGGGTAAGTGCACCTATCTGTGTCAGGCACACAACAGGACAGAGCTGAGACTTGGCCTTTCAAAAGGAGACCCTTGACACCACACACACACCCACCATCTTACACACTCCAGAGCCCAGACAAAGAAAATGTCAGTCTTCTGGGAAAGGACTGTTTGATAAAAACAGCATTAAGTAAAACTATGGTGGATGAAGAATGACTTTTCTTTTTAATGGGCAGAAGTAGTAAGAGTGAGAGAGACCGGATCACTGAGGCTTTCTTCAATGCCATGGGGGCCCGGGCTCAAACTTGGGTCACACATGTGGCAAAGCTCTGCATTATCCAAGTGAGCAACTTACAAGTTGATTTACAACTTACAAGTGATTTAACTGCACAAGAACACTCTGCTTGCTGACTTCCTGCTTATTTATTTGTTTTAATGTAGTGCCAGAAATGAGCTCTGAGCGTTGTACATATGCAACATCAATTTATGGCTTCATGCGTGGTAGATAACACTACTGAGAGACCTCTTTGGCCCTTTTTCTTTCTTCACTATCTGGGGGACAGGAGAGGAGTATCACATCATCATTCTACCTCATCAGGGGAGCTACCCCAGTGCTATCCATGGGACTCCCATGTGGTGCCCAGACTCAAACTCATGGTAAGGTATATGTGCTGCTCACTGACTCATCTTGTCCTTATGACTGACTTCCTGAACACAACTCTTCATAACCAATGTACTGGCAGTGCTGACACAGGACTCCCTTCTGCCCAGGGCACAAAGGCATAGTATTTTTTATTGTGTACAGTTAAAGACCAGGGCATATCTATTCTGTGTGTCAATAAAATATATTTAATTAACACTCCTTTAAAATCTGTAGTCTAAGTGCCTATTATTCAATAACTTGGGCAACTGAGAAACTATGACTTCCATGTTTTCTTAAATCAATATTATATACTTACTTTTTTGCCACCAGTGTCTGCAACAATCAACCACTCCAAGCAGACTATTTTCTCTCTCTCTTTTTTTTTTTTCATACAGAGGATGGAATATAGAAAGGGGTAGAGTGAGAGAGACAGAAAGAGGGAGGGGGAGAGAGGGAGGAGAAAGACCACAGCACTACTTTCCCACTCATGGAGTTTCCCCTCTGCATGGTGCTCCTATGAATACTTAGCATGGCAAAGTGTGTGCTCTACTAAGTGAGCTATCTCCTAGTTGTCACCTCAATATGTTGTTTTAAATAACAAAAGCATCAAGGCATCTCTGCACCCTATGTGCATTTCATGAAAGATACTCTGTTAAGAGCAATAACAGATCCTCTAACAATTAAAAAAAGCCCCATTATAATCCTTTACTTTCAAAACTTGTCAGGTTCTAGGAACCTGGAATACAATGTATTTAAATTCTGCAAAGCACTTTTTTTATAGGATAGGACAGAGTGAATTTTTTCTTTTTTTAATATTGATTTTTCCTTTTTGTTGCCCTTGTTGGTTTTTATTATTGTTGTTATTGATGTCATCGTTGTTAGATAGGACAGACAAAAATGGAGAGAGACCTGGTTCACTACCTGTGAAGCAACTCCCCTGTAGGTAGGGAGCTGGGGCTTGAACTGGGATAACTTTCACAGGTCCTTGCACTTCGTACTTAACCTGAAGCACTACTGCCGGCCCCCCAAAGGACTTTTTCTATTGAGTATTGGCCCCTCCTGCGCCAGAACCCGAGTCCCAGTCAGCATGTAGCCCTCTCGCTGGTCAGCTCCTCCATGGGTCTCCCGGCTACTGGGCTCACAGGGCCGAGGAGGGACCGTCGCACATCCATGGCGCCCCACTTGCCGCCTGCCATGCACCTCAGAGCCCTGGACCCAGGGACCCGCCATGGTGCAGGACTCGAGTGCTGGCTCCAGGCACTCAGTGCCGCCGGGGCGCGGGGCCACACAGCCAAGTCGGGGTCCCACGCACAGGTGCCGGGGGACCTCGCTCTGGCTCGTGAGCAGCGACCTACGCGCTCCCGCCCCCACGCAGTCTCGCGCAGGGTCCCCCGCCCACACCCGCGCGCTCCGCGGGGACCCTACCCCGCCACCCGCCACCCTCCACCCCCCTGCCCCTGATGGCGCCCAGACCCGACCCGGCCCCGCAGTCGCACCTTCCTCAGCGCTGACATCCTCCAGTGCTCCAGGCTCAGCAGGTGCCGGGCCACATGGCTAGCGGGCCCCTAGGCGGGCATAGTAGTCCCGTTTCCTCCGAGACTTGAGGCTCCGTTGGTCAGTCAGTCAGGGTTCCTGTTGGTCCAGCGCTGCCGCCGCCGCTGCTGCCTAGTGCTCGGACCTTGCTCCAGCCGGTTTTGGTATGTTCCAGAGGTTGGCGCCTGCGCACTCAGCGCCCAGGGAGGCACCTGCGCACTGGGGGGCGGCTGGTGCGCGCTCCACCCAAGGGGCCAGCCCCCTGCATGCCTAGGGTGGTGCTCAGCCCCTGGTGCTTTGCACAGCGTGCCCCAGCCCAGGCCCCTGGCCCGCCCTCCTTCACCCCACCCCCCCAGTCCCTCCAAACAGACAACTGTTGTGCAGGTACCCAGGTCAAGCAGGAACATGGGGATGGTGGAGGGCCCAGGGCGCATGTCCTGTGGGGGATGCGGCCTCCACCTTGGTGCGCTCTAGCCCAGCCACGGGCACTGCAAAGTTCCCCGCAGGACCGCGCAGCCCTGTGCCGGAAGGCCCGCTGGGGACCCAAAGCTCCAGCGCGGGGAGCTCCTGTGCCCACAGAAGTCTTCACAGTGGCTGCTCTGCTCAGTGCTCCAGAGAGAGAGAGAAAGAAAGAAAGGAGAGAGGGAGTAAGGAAGGGAGGGAAGGCATGAGAGTGAGAGTGTGTATGCACGCTGGGAGAGTACAGTGATCAAATTGGAGTTGGTGACTCATAGTTGAACTCAACATCTGGAAGTATCTCTTTGAGATACAAGATAAAGCCATTCTCATTACTTCCTAGACATGTTCTATGCCCTCAATTTAAAACATGGGCATTTCAACAGGCCAATAAAAATAAAACACCATGATGTGGAGTGTGGTTCAAAAAGAGGAGAGATATAGACAGACATACAGATAGAGAGACACAGAAAGAGGAAGGAAACCTGGAGAAATATGAAAGTCTTCTATAAATTTCCAAAAAAAAGGATGCTAAGCAACTGCTCTCAACCCCTGTCCCTAAACCTGTAGCCTGGAAGGCACTGTCCAGTACAGCTTTGTGGGTGTAAGGGGGCTATGCTCACAGAGGAATGAGTGCACTTTCCATGTAAACATGTTGAGCTCCTCTCATGAGCTGAACAAGAAAAAAGAGAAGACACAGCATAACAGAAGGAAAATGAGGAGGCACCACCCTGCACTTGTGAAGTCTCATTTACCTTCCAAGTTCAAATATCTAGAAAACGATTAAATCATAAAACCTAACAAGAAACACTAAAATGCTATTCCACATCATACAACATGTTGCTTTCAAAGAAGGTCCAGAAATCACCCCTTTCCCCATTCAATTACCAACCACCTGGCTAAGTGCACACATTACATTGCTCAAAGATCTGGGTTCAAGCCCCCGGTCCCCACCTGCAGAAAGGAAGCTTCATGAGTAGTGAAGTAGAACTGCAGTTGTCTCAACTGGTAGAGCACCAGACCTGCATGCCTAAGATTCCTGGCTTGACTCCTGGCAGCATATGTGCCAAAGTGGTGCTCTGGTGTTTCTCCACCCCATCTCATATGAAACTCTCTCTCAAGTATAATAAATAAAAAATGAACCTTGAAAACTGGTTTAAGGATCTGGGGGTATAATCACTAGGTAAAGTATGTGCCTTGTTATGTGTGCACAGTTCAGGTTTGAGTCCTGGCACTGCCTGGGAGATGCTACAGCACTAGAGGAAGACCTGGTGCTGTGGTGTTTCTCTATCTGAAAGAAAAAGGGGGTTGGGTGGTGGTACAGCAGGTTAAGTGCAGGTGGCTCCAAGTGCAACGACCTGCGTTAAGGATCCCAGTTTGAGCCATCAGCTCTCCACTTGCAGGGGAGTCGCTTCACAGACGGTGAAGCAGGTCTGCAGGTGTCTGTCTTTCTCTCCTCCTGTCTTCCCCTCTTCTCTCCACTCCTCTCTGTCCTGTCCAACAACGATGACATCAGTAACAACAGTAATAACTACAACAATAAAACAAGGGCAACAAAAGGGAAAATAAATAAATAAATATATTTTTAAAAATATTTTTATTTATTATTTATTCCCTTTTGTTGCCCTCATTGTTTTACTGTTGTAGTTATGATTGATGTCGTTGTTGTTGGATAGGACAGAGAGAAATGGAGACAGGAGGGGAAGACAAAGAGGAGGAGAGAAAGATAGACACATGCAGACCTGTTTCACCTCTTGTAAAGCGATTCCCCTGCAGGTGGGGACCCGGGGGCTCGAACCTGGATCCTTCAGCCTTTCCTTGTGCTTTGCGCCACCTGCGCCCAACCCACTGCGCTACCACGGACTCCCAATAAATAAATATTTTTTAAAAAAGAAAGAAAAAGGAGCCCAGTTTGGTGAAATCATGCATGTAGAAGGCCCTGTCTCCTCAAAAAGAAATTGTGCAAAATATCATATGCTTGGAATTTCACAAATAGCAGCAGGGCATAGTAATCAGGAAAAGATGCAAGAGGAAAGCATGCTCGTGCTCACAACTTCTGCTTTTTGCAGACTGGATTTTAAAGTTTCTGAATATTGAAAATAGAACATATTTTGACTTTAGGGGAGCTGCTATTATTTTTTCCCATTAGGGGGAATGGGAATGGGAGACAAGAGATCATTTCCCATTGGAAATACTGGATTTTGAGAGGTTGTTTTTCACTGCTAATGAACACTCATGCTGATGGTTTTCCAGTTGATGTATAGTGGTGTATGTGCAGCTGTTTGTTCCAGGATCAAGTTTCTGCTGTAAATAGGAGGTTCTGGGATGAACAGACATAGGACATATTTTGTGGGTCTGCAAATTGGGAGGGAGTTAAGACACAGCTGTATGGTCAGGGCCACACGTACACGTAGGACCTTTCTTTGTTGGGTCTGTTTGAAATCAGATGCCTGCTCATCTCTATTTCTGATATACACAGGCTGGGTCTGAGGGATGGACAGTAGCACAGCAGGTTGAAAATAACAACAACAACAAAAAAGAGGGGGAAATGGCCTCCAGGAGCAGTGGATTTGTAGTGCAGGCACCCAGCCCCAGAGATAACCCTGGAGACAAAAAGAAAAAATAAAGAAAGGTTGGGTACTACTATGCAATTCCTGCAAACTCCTGCTTAGAGATGCCTGTCAAGCCCTGTGTGTCATCATATATATATCTCCAGGGTTATTTCTGGGGCTCAGTGCCTGCACTACGAATCCACTGCTCCTGGAGGCCATTTTCCCCATTTGTTGCCTTTATTGTTGTTATTGTTGTTGTTATTGTTGCCATTGCTATTGTTGTTGTTGAATAGGACAGAAAGAAATGGAGAGAGAAGGGGAAGACAGAGAAGGGGAGAGAAAGATAGAAACCTGCAGACCTTCTTTACCATCTGTGAAGTGACCTCCACGCAGATGTGGAGCCAGGGGCTCAAACTGGGATCCTTAGGCCTGTCCTTGTGTTTCGTGCCATGTGCGCTTAACCCAGTGCACTATCCCCGGGCCTTGTGTCTTATATACTTATGTGCATTACATCACAGTATGTGCTTTACATGTGCTGGACACTGCACAGTGCAGTAAATGTACTCACAGCGCACTGTGTGCTGTACGAGGTGTAGCAAATGTGTGTGATGCACTAGTAGTCTGCACCACACCGTGCATATATGTATATGGTTCACACAGGAGTGCAGGCTGCATGTACAGTTCATACTGCATAGATCATAAAATATAAGGCCTTCCCTCTTCATGCTGCAGATGAATAATCTGAGCTCAGAAAGGAAGCATCCAAGCAGGTAAAGTGGAGGTGCCTGGTTCCATCACACGTTCAATTCCATCCTGGCTCCCAAGATGTCACAGAGAATCTTCCTTACTGCATAAAGTGTTCTACATGCATCTCCCAAGCACATCACCCCACCTTCTTGTGATGCTGCCATTACTGTGATAACAATTTTAAAGGTGAAATGGAAACTCAGAAAATTTAAGTAAATGTCAAGAGTCATAAAATAAGTAGCAATACTCAGACACCGAGCCAAGTCCTCAAGCTCCAAGCTGCGTGGTTTTTCCAGACTCCTGCAGATTCATTGAGATTCCGTGTACTCTGCAGCTTTAATGCCAACCACGGCACTTTGATTTGAAGGATGATGATTCCTTTACAGTCCTGGAATTCTTTGTTGCTGGTGGTAGGGCTGCATGTGGGGGTCAGAGCACTCACATGCAGCCATGTAGCAGTGACGACCTCATGTCCCATCACATAAGCCCCGAGTCCAGCTCCCCATGGAAGCAGCCCCCAGCCCATCATAGCCCCTGCCAATATTAACCTAGTCAACCATGGTCACCAGGATGTCTGTATCTTGCTTTCTGACAATGGCTGTTTCATTGCTTTATCACAGGCTAACTTCAGAAGTCCTGAATATACAGATTTTATTTTCATAGGACAGGTGCCCTTTGCTTGGTCCAGGTATCACTGTCATGGCCTCTGTGGGATGAGTGCAAGGCTCAGAGCTTCCTTAGCCTCTGACACACAGAGGACACAGAGGGCTCTCTCATCTGAAAGCCCCACGGGCTACGCAAATGACACCAAACTACCCATTATACATGTCTTCAGATTTGAAGGCCCTCTTCTGTCCTTGTGTCCACACACTGCCTTCTTCCCTATCAGTTCACCCTTTTACCCACACTTGAAAATGCCCCTCCCCCCTCAGGAAAACTTGCTGGACTAATGTGAGCAGAATTAATTGTTTATCTTTCTAGTTGCTACCCTCACAATCTCAGACACTGTATAAAGCTCACGTCTAATGCTTCCTAGCCCCATGGGCTCATGTTTCTGACAGCAGGATTCTGTGCATGTTCTCAGCACCCAGATAGCACTGACACATACTCAGAACGAAACATAATATGTGTCAACATGACAAAGTGCCACATTTAGATGTCGGTCCCTTCTCTTTGTCTACAGGGTGGTCTCACCTCTGGGTGAAGGCACTCCTTATCTGCTCCTCTCAGAGGAGGATTTTTTAAATATTTATTTTATTTATTTATTCCCTTTTGTTGCCCTTGTAGTTTTTTTTTTGTAGTTATTATTGTTGTTGTCGTTGTTGGATAGGACAGAGAGAAATGGAAGAGAGGAGGGGAAGACAGAGAGGAGGAGAGAAAGATAGACACCTGCAGACCTGCTTCACTGCCTGTGAAGCGACTCCCCTGCAGGTGGGGAGCCGGGGTTCGAACCAGGATCCTTACGCCGGTCCTTGTGCTTTGCGCCACCTGCGCTTAACCCGCTGAGCTACAACCCGACTCCCTCAGAGGAGGTTTTAACAGACACATCTCAGGCTTTCTTAGGGAAAAGATCTAATCACAACTAGTTACTGCACTTCAACATCCTCTGAGAGAAGTGATGTAGCAGATGAATGTACTAAGGACAGACTGAACTAGTTAACATGAAAAGTCACCACCACCCTATAGCCTGAGACAGGCCTCAACTGGGTATATTGCACTGTGTGTATCTGGTGGAGAGATAGAGAGACAGACACAGAAAAAGATAGAGAGAGAGAGAGATGGAGGGGGCAGGCACAGCAATAGTGCTTATCTGGTATGCAAAGGACGGGAGAATATATGAGAGTGGAAAACATGAACATGATCTCGACTCCCCTTGAATGATCACTGGAGTACAGGAGGGTCTGAACATCTGGTCCCTCATAACCCAAACACCTGTGACCTAATCTGGGAATCACAGGGACACAGAATACAGGACTTGAAAGAGCCCTGAGGGTCATCTGGTTGAACACCTATGAGCCTCATATGTGAGAGATGCTGAGATATCGCTCAGCTGAGGACCAGATAGGAAGAGAGATCCTTTACTGAAGGATACACAAGGGTCACCCCCGAGCCCAGGCCCTTTGGAAATGAGTGAGCCATAGGAACAGGAAGAGAGCCCAACTCTCTCACAGGGATAGATGTGATCCTGAGCCTTCTGCCTACCACGCGCCTCACTCAGGCCTTGTAGGGACGTATCCTCCACAGGGCAGGTATCCTTTTATTCCAGAAACCTTCTATCCAGTGTGGAGGGTTTGCTTTATGATGCAGGTGACATTCAAATAAATACACATTAACTGACATCTTTTCAAAGTGGCTTCCCTGGGGAACACGTCATTTCTGAAGAAAAGAATGATCATTAGACCCAATCTCTTAAAGAGTGGAATTAATGGGAAACTTGAAGCATCAGCTTTGTTGGAGGTTACAGGTGCACATTTGATGTCCATTGACGGGTAATGACGGCACAAGATATGTGGCACAACTGACGGCTGCTGCTGGAAGCAGGGATATAAAATGTACCTCTATACCTTGCTCATGTCTGCCCCTGGAGAGCTCCCTGTAGGCTGGGGAGCCCCTGAGTTGTTATGGGCTTTGGGACAAAGCACTGCTGCTATTCAGGCAGAAGAGCTTCCTGGGAGTGTTGGTGCCCAGGTTCTGACATTCAGAAACCTTCCAGAGAAGGTCAGCTCACTTGAAGGCCTGACCACCAGCTCTGTGGCATGTGAAGAATTTTAAAGTAAGTGTAGATTTAGAAAGGGTGGAATTGATTGCACAGTGGCCTCGCTTTGAAATGTTAAAAGGCCCAAGCTACTAGTGGTGACTGGAGGGAAGCCCCTCTGTGTTCTCCCTGGGAGAGGTTTTATTTGGTGGAGAATCAGTTGGAAAGTTGATTTAGAAATTAGAAAAATACTCATTTCAGCATGACACCCGTGCTCCTCCACCCCCCCCCAGTGTTTGCTGAGCTGTTTCAAAAACTTCTTGCAGCTCCTCTCCCACCTGGGACAGCTATGTCCCAGGCACTTTCTTCTGGAAGCCCTTCCACCCACCAGCCTCCTCTTGAAAGAGCCTTCCTAAACCCTGGCTCTCAAGCAGCCAGAACACTTCCTCTTTTCACAGTAGCTACTTCATCCTGCAGACAACTCTCTCATGTGCTGTGGTTGCCTTCTATTTATATCTCTAGTAGAGACATGAGCACTGCACACATTCAGTGAATGCTGGATCTATAGAAGCAGATGGATTCTGCTGCCTTCATTCTTTTAGAAGGTAAGGGGCCATGTGGCTTTGCTTTCAACCCTCTCTGATTCTATCAGTGTAAAAATAAGATACCAGGATTGTTGTGTATAGGAGTCAGGACTCTTTCTGCAGCTCATGTAAATACATCAGTGTCCTGAACTGAAATGCACAATAAAGTCAGGACTCAGAGTGAATCCATTCTTCTAGAAACACAATGTAGAAACTGGAATAAAAAGTGAGGGAAATATAACACACTTCTGAGGGAAGAAAAAAAGTACCAAAAAGACAAAGGTAATTTCATGGAGTTCCATGCACTGCAGTTGTGCTGTTCACTTAGGTGTACATTGGAGGTCATTCAAATTAGGGTTAAATGATGTGTGGAACGAATCTCGGTGTGAGATGGTCGTCTTCTTCTCAATACCACTAGGTGGGAGCCTCCTAGCTGCCCCATGGTCCCAATGCAGCAAAACTAATGCTGATTTGCCTTTATGGGTTTCTTTTTTCAAGAGAAAAGGATCTTCTCCTTTCAGACACATTCTTGAAGGATAAAGCAAAGGAGTATGACCAGGGTTTCAGATACACCCCGCCCTGCCCTGTGGAATAACACAACTGGCAGAAAAGCATCAGGGCCTGAGCTCCTCAAGGCAGTAGGCTCTGGGACAGGTGGCCAGCAGGTTCTTATCTCTCTCCCTTCTGCAATTTCCCTGTTTCAATTATAATACAGCAAGGAGTATTCTCTTCCACAAACACACACACAAAAAAATCAAAGGTGTGCTTCTCCAATCACTCACCAACACTTTCCTTTTACCATATAGTTGTTTTTCAGAGCCTAGAAGTATATTGCTGTTTTATTTAGTTCATCTACTTGATTTTTTATGCTTATCAATGATTTAATAGTGATTTACAAAATTAAAAGATAATAGAGGTAAAATTCCACACTGTTCCTACCTACCACCAGAGTTCTGGGTCCCCACAGCCCTCCAGTGGAAATTATAATAGTTCTCCCAAAGTCACAGATATGGATTGACTATATATTTTTATGGTTTTTTTAGTGATTAATATTGATTTACTAGATTGTAAAAGGTATAATTGTAATAGGAGAATAATTCCATACAGCTTCCATCAATAGAGTTCTGTGTCCCATCTCCTCTATTGGAAACTTTCCTATTGTTTCTCCATCTGGGAGTATGGACCAAAATTCTTTTTTGGGGTGCAGAATGTGGACAGTCTGGCTTCTGTAATAGTTTCTCTGCTGGCCATGGACTCTGGCTTCTGTAATTGTTTCTCTGCTGGCCATGGACACTGACATGTTGATCCATGCTCCCAACCTGTTTCTATCTTTCCCTAGTGGGTTAGGGCTCAGGAGAGATGAGGTTACAGGATACATTTATGAGGTCATCTGCCCAGGGATGGACTGACTATTATCTATCATCCAATCTATCTATCTATCTATCTATCTATCTACCTACCTACCTATCTCTATATATTTTTCCATTTATATTCACTTATATGACCCTGTCTTCTCTTCCTTTCTAAGTCACACTTACACACATTTCTATTACCATTTCTAAGTCACACCTACACCCATTACTACTTCCAAATTTTCATTTTCTTCTTCCCTCTCAGATAAGCAAAACACTGCCTGACTTCCTCTGGTGATTTCCAGATTTTTTTCCCCTTCAGTGATGGGGAAAAAACAAAGATTCCTGGTGACAAACATTTCCTGGCCTGATGGAATTGGGGTTCAAAGTTCTCTGGTCTTCTTCCCTTAACATCCCCCCACCGCTGGAAGTATGAACCCCAAATTCTTTTTGAGGTGCAGAAGGAAGGAGCTCTGGCTTCCATGATTGCTTCTCTACTGGCCAGGGATGTTAGCTAGTTGATCCATATCCCCAGCCTGTCTTTATCTATCCCTAATAAGGGAAGACTATGGAGAGGTGTAACTCATCCATTTGTTTTCTCTATCACAAATGGGTGAAATCATGAGGCATTTGTCTTTCTCCACCTAAACATAATATCTACAAAGTCTATCCAGGCTACTGCCAATAGCAGGCCTTCTTTTCCTTTGATCTGAATATATATTGTGTATGCAGACTACATTTTCATTATCCACTCCCCTCTCTATAGGCAATAGGTTGTTTTCAGTTCTCACATATTGTAAATAGTGCTGAAATGAACATGGAGATGTAGGTGGCTCTTGAATTACTGTTTATGCATTTTTTGAAGGAGGATAACTGGGCCATATACAACACATATTTTTAATTTTTTGAGGATTACACACATCTTTCCACATGTTGTGAAAGAACAGGAGCTGGGTTAGACAGAAAGTTAGCTCAACAGATTGGGCACATACCTTGCCATACTTGCAGCCTGGGTTCAAGCTTGAACACCCCCGTGGTAACAGTATGGCACCAGGGAAAGCTCTGGTTCTGTGGTAAGTCAGTATCTCTCTCTCTCTCTCTCTCTCTCTCTCTTCCTCTCCCTCTCCCTCTCCCTCTCTTTCTTTGTGTGTCTCTCTAACTGAATTAAAAGCTATTGGAAACTGAACTTGTATCTGTATGAGATTCTGAGTATAAAGAAAAAAAGTGGAGCATGGGGGTATTACCATGAATTGACTTGCTGGAGTTTCAGAAATGACTAACCTCACCATCTTCTTTCCCTTACAATCTAGGAGACCTTGGCATCAACAGCCTGACTAGATATGTTACCATCCTCTGAACAAAAATAGTCACTGACAGATGCCCGTAAATCATCTGGACTGATCCCAAGTGAAATACTCCAACAACTCACCATAAATTGAAAATGTTTCATGGTCATTCATTTCAAATGCACACATTCTCCTCTTCCAATCTATAGTCATCCACAACACACTGGTGACAAGCCAAAACAGTGTTAATAGACACTCATATTTTAATAAATGAACTAGTGGACTCTCTAGAAGAGAAGGTTCATTTGAACTGATCCTAAGTCATGGCCTTGTCACTATGTAGCTGCAATTACATGAGTATTTGTGTAATACATTACAGCAGAGGATATGAACAAAACATTCACCTCAGAGGAGATCTAAAAGGCTAACAAACATATGAAAAACTGCTCTAGGTCACTGATTGTCAGAGAAATGCAAATTAAGACAACACTAAGATATCACCTCACTCCTGTAAGAATGGCATACATCAAAAAGGACAGCAGCAACAAATGCAAGAGAGGTTGTGGGGACAGAGGAACCCTTTTACATTGCTGGTGGAAATGTAAACTGGTACAGACTCTGTGGAGAGCAGTCTCGAAAACTCTCAGAAGGCTAGACATGGACCTTCCATATGATCCAGTAATTCCTCTCCTGGGATTATACCCCAAGGACTCCATAACACCCAATCAAAAAGAGGTGTGTACTCCTATGTTCATAGCAGCACAATTCATAATAGCTAAAACCTGGAAGCAACCCAGGTGACAAACAACACATAAGTGGCTGAGAAAGATGTGGTATATATACACAATGGAATACTATGCAGCTATCAAGAATAATGAACCCACCTTCTCTGACCCATCTTGGACAGAACTAGAAGGAATTATGTTAAGTGAGCTAAGTCAGAAAGATAAAGACGAGTATGGGATGATCCCACTCATCAACAGAAGTTGAGGAAGAAGATCTGAAAGGGAAACTAAAAGCAGGACCTGACCAAATTGTAAGTAGGGCACCAAAGTAAAAACCCTGTGGTGAGGGGTAGACATACAGCTTCCTGGGCTAGTGGGGGGTGGGAGTGGGTGGGAGGGATGGGTCACAGTCTTTTGGTGGTGAGAATGGTGTTTATGTACACTCCTAGTAAAATGTAGTCATATGAATCACTAGTTAATTAATATGAGAGAGGGAAAATTAATTGTATGTCTCGAAGTTTTTTAAAACACAGACTGAATCTTTTTAATATATAGGCTGTGTATTTGATAGGTGGACTCTCTCAAAAGCCTAGACCAAGTAGATCAGAAGCATCCAATAGCACAGCTATATACAAGATACTGGGTACTGTACAGCAAACCGTAACAAAATGCCTTTTCAAAGTTAACCCAATTACCAAATAATGTGATGATAACATTAACTATCGATTGTCTTTTTGAACCCTAAGACAGCAGGAACCTCACATCTCCACTATAGAGCCTCTACTTCCCCCAGTTCTGGAACCCTTGGATAGGGCCCACTTTCCCGTATGCCTCTCCCAATCCGTATAAAATAATATTGCATCTGCCAATCACTACCTAATCAACACAGTGATGCTTCACTTCAGACTGTGTCCAGAGACTTCACGCGTGGAATGACAACCCTTCAGCTTCATTACTCGGGAGAGACCTTTCCTTTCATAGTATACTTTAATTCCATCTCAGGTGGTTCACTTTCCAACAAAGTCCCAAAACCTAGATATACGCCAGTTTCTGTGAGAGAGAGCATATGTTCACACATATCCATAAACTACTGCAAAATATATACCTGAAAGCAGAAGTACACTAGAGTTTGCAGTGAGTATCCCCTAACACTTCCTCTCCACTATTCCAAGCTTTGGGTCCATTATTGCTCAACAATTTGTTTGGCTTTGTATGTTTGGCTTTGTATGGGGAAGGCAGAGAGGGGGTGAGAAAGATAGACACCTGCTTCACCACTTGCAAAGTGACCCCCCTTTAGGTGGGGAGCTGGGGACTCAAACCTGTATCCTTACGCTGGTCCTTGTGCTTTGTGCCTTTTGCGCTTAACCTGCTGCACTACTGCCCAGCACCCTCACTATAAATGTTTTTAGCACATGTCTAAGTTGCACAGTGAACATTTAAAAGTGATTTCACAATAATCCTGTGCAAATCCATGGCAGGCACCCACACATACAGTGTTTTGCATTCAAGCACTTTTGAGAGCCCGCTGCCTAGTCAGTCAAGTTGAAGCACTCCTTTCCCAGCAAAAGTGAAAATCTTCCTGAGGGCAAGTGGAAATATGCTCCTTGGGCACCTGTGTGTGTGTGTGTAGGAGTTACTGACACGTTGCCTTGCAGGGAATGAGACCCACTGTCTCAAAGACTAGCTGAAGGGAGCGATGGAGCACAGCCGTCTCAGCTTTCTCTCGTCTGTCAGTGAGCACTAGGAAGACAATCAGCATCTGCCAGTAGAACTGGGGGAGCAGCTTTGTGGGCCTTTGCATTATAAAGGACAAGAAACTGGATTTAAGCCCCATCATCTGCACAGTGATGTGGCCCTGAGAGCAGGAGAGCCTATCATTCTTTCCATTCACATGATAGTGCCCTAAGAGATAGATGACCTTGGCAGAGCTCTCAAAATCAATATGACAGTAGAGAAACTCTCAGATTTTATCATGACTACTGGCTCTTATCCACTGAGCTGAAATCCTCAAGAACCAATTTATTTATATATTTTATAACCTCAGGTGCTATCGCAAAGGCAAACAAATTTAGACTTCTGAGTTACAAAAAATAAAAACACACAAAACAAACAAACAAACAAAACAAAAAGAAAACCCACACGGTACTCACACACCAAATTCCTTATAAATGAGGAAATGTGCACAGGGTCTGGGTGGTGGCGCACCTGCTTAAGCGGACATGCTACTGTGCACAAGAACTCAGGCTCAGGCCCTGGTCCCCATCTGCAGGGGAAAATCTTCCCTAGTGGAGATTCAGGGCTGCAGCTGTCTGCCTCCCTCTCTATATCCTCATTCCCTCTTGATCTCTCTCTGTCTCTATCCAGTAAATAAATAAAGATAATTTACAAAAAAATTTAAAAAAAAGAAAATGTGTACAGAGCCAGAGGACACTCTATTAAACAAATAAGAAAGTACAACTGGGAGTGTGGATCGACCTGCCAACCCCATGTCTCACGGAGAAGAAATTACAGAAGCCAGAACGTCCACCTTCTGCACCCCACAGTGATCCTGGGTCCATACTCCCAGAGGGATAAAGAATAGGGAAGCTTCCAATGGAGGGGATGGGATATGGAACTCTGGTGGTGGGAGTTGTGTGGCATTGTGCCCCTCTTCAATAAGGTCTTGTTGATCATTATTAAATCAATAAAGTACAGAGAAGAGAAATGAGGTTGGAGAAGGTATCAGTGATTTAACAGTTGCTACCATCTAATCTCACTTAAGACACTGAGAAAAAATGACACAGTTTCTGCTCAACAGAAGTTTACAATTCATATGTAATAAATTATAATTTATTTAACATCCAAGCAGCAATGATTATAAAGAATTAGTATTGGGCTACCAACCAATGAAATTCAGGATGCTGACAATACAATGGGCAAAAAAAAAAAAAAAAATTCTAATGGGTCTGAAAAGAGAAGAGTACCAAGCCTCCTTTAAAGAAAATTTAAACTTTCCTCAAAGAATAATAAACGTAAGAAAAGCACGCATCATAATGAGTTCCACGAAACTGCATACAGTAACCTGACCTCCAAACCCAGCATCACCTCAGACACCTGCATAGCAGCACTCAGGGCTCCTCTGTCTCCTTCAGGTCCCTGCTCAACAGTTCAGATGCTTTTTGCCTATTTTGTACTTTGTGCAAATAGAAATGTTTGATGGGATCCTCATTCTCTTAAAGGATGTTGTGACATTCATCCAATGGTTGCCATGTACATGTACATTTGTCTTTCCATCACTGTAGATCATTCCACTGTGGAATTATCCCATCATCCACAATGATCCGGATGACAGTAGAGCTGACACAGTTTCTAGTTCTGGCCGCTTTGCAAAGATGCCACTAAATCGATGTCTGGGGATGGGGTGTGAGGGCGGGGGAGGAAGCCTGTCCGCCTACCTGTCTGCAGCCTCTTCTCTGGGTTTGCTCTCCCAGCGCTGCGCCGGCCTGGCTGCAGCCGCACTTCTGTCCCAGGCCCAGCTGGCGTGGTCACTGCGGGCTGTAGACGGAGAGAGAGGTTGTCAGCGGGTGAGGGTGAGCAAGAGCCGCGTGTGTGACCACAGGAAGGGCAGTGGCGACTCTGCTCAAGGCCGAAAGGCAGGTGGGGAGAGGAGGGGCTGCAGCTCTCCAACACCCTCACAAGGAGAAGGGCCCAGCTCCACCCAGCGCCCTGCAGTATTACAAAAAAATATTGGGTGCCTGGCAGTAGCACAGAGGGTTAAGGGCACGTGCAGCAGAGCGCAAGGACTGACATAAGGACCCTGGTTCGAGACACTGGCTCCCCACCTGCAGGTGGGTTGCTTCACAGGCGGTGGAGCAGGTCTGTGGGTGTATTTTTCTTTTTAATTTTTTAATTATCTTTATTTACTGAATAGAGACAGTCAGAAATCGAGCACTGCTTCACCACTTGTGAAGTTTTCCCCTGCAGGTGGGGAGTGGGGGCTTGAAACCAGGACCTTGTGCATTGTAACATGTGCGCTCAACCAGGTGCACCACCACCCGGCCCCGGTCTGCAGGAATCTCTCTCTTTCTCTCCCCCTCTCTGTCTTCCCCTCCTCTCTCCATTTCTCTCTGTCCTATCCAACAATGATGACATCAATAACAACAATAATAACTATCAAAATAAAAAACAAGGGTAACAAAAGGGAAAAATAAATCAATATTTAAAAAAAAGGAAGCGAGGCAGACACCTGCCACATTGCTTCATCACTTGCAAAGCTTTTTCCCTGCAGGTGAGGAGCAGGGGCTCGAACACGGGTCCCTGCACACTGTAACATGTACGCTCAGCGTCCTGATTTTATTAAGCGAGTTCTCCCCACACAGTGGAAGCAGTGACATTTTAGTTCAGAGTCTCCAGGGTGTTCTCTGAAGGCACTTGTGTATTTATGTATTTACTGAAGCTGAGCCCCCCCAACCCGCAGTGGGGCCAGGGCTTGAACCAGGGTCCTTGCTCGTGGTTCCACGTGCGCTTAGCCAGGTGCAGCAGTGTGCAGCCGCCCCGTGGCATTTCCTGAAGGTCACAGGCACAGGGCACACAAGGCTGCTTCCCTGACACTTGCCCTGAGGTCTCAGCCCTCAGGAAGCCCAGGTGGGGGGTCGCTGGGCTTCTTGTGAGAGCTGCCAGCAAAGGTGCCTGGTGTGCGGTGAGGGCGGGGGCAGAGCTCTTGCTGTGAGCTTTCTGGGGGCTGAGTCTCCTGGAAGGGGCCCAAGCAGGAGCCGCAGATCAGGCATGTGTGAAAGCCACGGGTCTGTCCTCAGCTGCACACACGTGTCCAGCACCTGCTGGGAGCCATTGGGGCTTGGAAGTTGGCCGCAGGGGCTGAGGTGGGACTCACTCACCGATGGGGAATGCCCAGATTTTGCCCCTGGCCTGCTTGTACTTTGTGTTTATAATCTGCCTGTGATGCATTTGTAAGTGGGCGGCAATACAGGACAGAAAGACTGAAAATATAGGGGGCCAGGCGTTGGTGCAGCGGGATAAGCCCACTTGGCACCAAGCGCAAAGATCCTGGTTCAAGCCCCCAGCTCCCCACCTGCAGGGGAGTCGCTTCACAGGCAGTGAAGCAGGTCTGCAGGTGTCTGTCTTTCTCTCCCCCTCTGTCTTCCCCTCCTCTCTCCATTTCTGTCTGTCCTATCCAACGACAGCAATAACAATAACAATGAATTGAAGCCCCAGTGATAACCCTGAAGGCAAAACAGCAACAACAACAACAAACCTGAGACTGTAATAAAGAATTAGGAAGTGTAGAAGGTCTGAAGCAGTGCAGGTGTGTAGTGCAGGCTGGCCTTCCCGGGTGAGCAAGGGACGACAGGTGGAGCCGGTGAAGGCCGGGCTGAACCTTTACTGAGAAGGCACTTAGTAACCCCACTAGCTCCTGTCTCCTAGAGGACCCCCACACCCCCAGTGGGGTCTCTTATGTGGAGGCTCAACTTTCCCAGGCACAGCTCTGCAGGAAAGATAACAGTAACCAGATAAGGCAACCAGACCCTGAGCAGCAGGTCCAAGTCCCACCCCTTAACCTGCAGCCTCTGCTTCTGGGATGATGCTTTTTGCTCTCCATCCTGCGCCCCATATAAGCCTGTGCTTCCCCTCCATCCTGTGCCAGACTTATCAGAAAGATCTGAGCCCCTGGCCCAAGCAGGAATAAAAGGCTCCTTTCCTCCTACACCCACCTGGGCTTCGGTCGTCTTGATTATTAACAGAGTTCCTCAGCATCCTCTCCCTTGTTCAGTCCACAGACCTGCAGTGCAGCCCTGCTGTCATGGGGCACATGGCCCAGGGAGGGTCTGGGCTCCGGGATGGGTGGCCTTGATGGCTCTGATGGAGCAGGGTTCAAGCCTCCATTCTTCACCTGCAGGAGGAAAGTTTTGCAAGTGGTGAAGCAGGTCTGCAGGTGTCTCTCTGTCTCTCTCCCTCTCTCTCTCCTCCTCTCAATTTCTCTCTGTCTCTATCCAATAACAAATCAATAGAATTAAAAATTGCTGAATGCCTCTAGCTGAGCCGTAATATCAATCTACATGTAGTTTCTATCTATGATTCTTATTTAACATTATGCACTGTCATAAGTTGATCATTCACAATTAAAATATGTGAATGGACCTATTAGTAGAATCTGGTTTCTAGGTACTGAAGAACACTGAGTGATTTTTGTTTATTTTGCTGCTATGTGTAGGGGATGAGTGCCCTCAGGTGGCTGAATCCCAAAACTGCAGCTAAAGCAAATCTGCCTGAACCTTTTGGAGGTGAAGTTCCAGAGTTCAATCCTGGTAGCCCCTGTGATGACTGGTTGTTTCTCTGTCTCCTCCTATCTTTCTCATGAATAAAGAAATTCTTTAAAAAAACAAAACTGGGAGTCGGGCGGTAGCGCAGCAGGTTAAGCGCAGTTGTGAGGCCTAAAGAGCCAGACTCCAGCCTCTGGCTCCCCACCTGCAGGGGGGTCGCTTCACAGGCCAGGCTGTGAAGCAGTTCTGCAGGTGTCTATCTTTCTCTCCCCCTCTCTGTCTTCCCCTCCTCTCTGTTTCTCTCTGTCCTATCTAACAACAACAACATCAATAACAACAACAAGGGCAACAAAAGGGAAAGTAAATAAATATAAAAAATAAAAAAACAAAACAAAACGAAGGGATCTATTCTAGGCTACATCAAGTCCTCTAATGGTTACTTGAATGTACACTTTTTACACTACAGTTGAAGGTCATCAAAGAATATCAACTCTTTTGCCATTCCACTTGCCAAGTGACATTCCCTTTGTACACACACACACACACACACACACACACACACACACACACACACACTTCTGCTCCTGGAAATAGTGTGTCTCTGACAGCATCCATGTAAATATCCTACTGTGATACTTACTCTTTAGGATTATATGACCACTGCTTGAAATGGGGGCAAGGCTTGTCGCATCTCTATTATTTCTAATAAATGCATGGCAGTTGGGTGGAGGGTAGATAGCACAATGTTTATGCAAACATACTCTTGTGCCTGAGGCTCTATAGTCCCAGGTTCAATTCCCCACACCACTGTAAGCCAGAGCTGAACACTGTACTGGTTTAAAAAAATGCATCGGAGTCTATAGTTATCAGAACAAAATTTCAAAGGACTAATTAAAAAACTCAAAGCTGAAGATGCAAATTGCTTCAGGGACTCAGTCTGTCAGCTGGTCAGTTATGACACTGATCTTTGACCTCTGACATCACAGACCAGTGGCCTTGGCTACAGTGGAATCTTCAGTCTTAGAGACTGAGTTGACAGTGCACACAATGCTATGTTCAGCTCTCTCTTTAGCGTCAAGGAGTGAAGAATAGAGGATGTTTGCGTCTACCAGACAGTCTTCGCGGCTTTCAGAATGTCTGGGCTGGCTGCCCTGCCTAAGGTAGAGTCTGTTCACATGCCCTGTGTGACTGGCAGAGCAGGAGGAGGGCAGTCCCAGGATGTGCTCTGTGTGATGCCCACGGACAGAATCCTCAGCTTCAGCCCTGGTCTCATGAATGGTTACTTGTGCTCATGAGATTCCCTCCTGCTGATGCCAGAGAGAAGACTTGACCTGCTAGGATCAGAGTCCTGTGGGCTTACTCAGGGCACAGTCAAGGAATAGCTTAGTACTTCCTTGAGTTGAGAAACATTTGGATGTTTGATTTATTATCTGTTGATCTTGGGATTCCTGCCTCCCTCAAGGCCAAAGTGATGACTGAGTTAAGATTAGAGTCAGTTTTCCAGAATCCTGTTATCTAAGGGTGTATGTTAACCTGAGACCACAGTGAAATGACCTCTTCACACTCTTGGATGTCTTGTAATCTGCAATTTGATCTCTATAAGGTCATATATCTGTTTACGTAATTTTTTTTATTATTGCGAGACAGACAGAAGCATAAGAAAGAGAAACTGAAGGGGTGAAGGAGATGGGGAAAGGAAGAGGAAGAGGAAGGAGAAGAGGGAGGGGAAGGAGACAGCCAGAAAGTCACTGGCATATGCAAAACTTGGGATGACACTTGGGGCTACATGATTTTCAGTTCAACTAGACACTGTGCTATGGACCTGAGTTGCTTGTTTGAAACATTTGTCATTTCTCCTTTGTCCTCTAACTGTTCCTTCATTTAGTGGAGGGGCAGTTTGTTGACATGGGGTAAGATTTCTCATCTCCCAGTGAGACGTGTCTGCAGAACACTCTCCTCCCCACTCAGCTCCTCTCCCAGCATCAAGCACCAGGACCCCAATAACCTCACTCCCCCTCACTCCCTCTTAGTGTCTCCTTTCTACCAGATCCTGCTGAGACTCTGCTGCTTCCTTGTCCCCTGACACTAAAGTGACAGACCCTGTGCCCTGTCCTTCAAGCTGCCCTCCATCTCCACTGGCCCTGAGTGATCTCAACTCTCACAGGACCTCTGTGTAGCTCAGGACTCCTGAATCAGGGTGCTGAGTCCTTCTGGGAGACCGAGACTCCTCTGTAATGCTTGTGAGTGTTGACATTAGCACGAGTCCCTGTGTCCCACTTGCTCGTTGACAAGCTGCCCTGGGGGTCTGCTGTGTTGCAGGTCTTCTGTAAAGGAGAGCGGCCTAAAAGAGAGGAACATCCCAGTGTTGCCTCATGGCCGCACCCTCCTCAGTGGCCCTGGCAAATTCCTGAAGAGGCGGAGGTGGCAGAAAAGGCAACTGATCTTATATTCCAACGTGCTGCTCATCTCCAACACAAAGTACGTACCTGCTCCTCCTGCTTCTGACCCCACAGCTGCCTCTTCTCTGCTGCCCTATGGACAGAAGAGGTGGCTTTTCTGCGAGGTTTCTGTCCAGCACTGCGTGGGCATCTGAGGGGAAGCAGGGAGACTGGGCAGGGCCAGAGTCCTGGGGAAGGGCAGCCAGGGTGGAGAGGCTAAAGGAGAGATGCAGAGACAGAGCCCAGGGGAACCAGCCTGGAGGACCCTCCCCTGGCCTGCTCTTCCTTCAGGTGTCTGCCCTTCCAGCTCTGCCCGAGGGAGGCAGGACAAGGCACAGCCAGTCTCTGCTTCCCAGGACTCACAGACACTCACACTGAATTTCTGCAAAGTGTTTGCATTCACAGCCTGCACATGGAGACAGGGACCTGGGACTGAGGGAATGAATGATTCATTCACTGACTGAATTTATTCTCTTGTGACAAGAGGCAGTGAATTCAGTGAGTGGAAAACACTGCTGAGCAAAGTCCTCCTCATTTTTTTTTAACCAGAGCATTGCTCAGCTCTGGCTGATGGGATGTGGGGGTGAACCTGGCACTTTGGAGCCTCAGGCATGAGAGTATCTTTGCATAACCATTATAGTATCTACCCACCACCCTCAAATTTCTTTTTAAGTACCTGAGAGACAGAGAAGGAGATTGGGAAGGGAACAGAGAGGAGAGACACCCAGTCACAGCTCCCACCGTGCAGTTCCCTTTGCTCATGTCCATGGTCCTGCTCATGGTACATGAGCCTCTGCCTGGTTTAGGTGGGCACAGTACTAAAGCAGCTTTTCATGTTTTGCCAGACTCTAAGTGAGATAATTACGAATACAAATTTATGAAAGCAAATTTTCAATAACTTAAGCTTTAAAGGCATGAAAAACCCTTAGAAACTGAGACTGGGTGGCTGGGTGGTGGTGGCACACCTGGTTGAGCATCCATGGCCTAAGACCCAGGTTCAACCCCCACTCCCCATCTGCAGAGGGAAAGATGCATGAGTTAGCAAGGATGTAGGTTTCATTCCTGTCTTCCACTCAGTCATCTTACCATCTTAATTCTCTCAGTCCTTTTAAAAACAACAAAACAGGGAGTTGGGCGGTAGCACAGCGGATTAAGCACAGGTGACACAAAGTGCAAGGACCAACATTAGGATCCTGGTTGGAGCCCCTAGCTCCCCACCTGCAGGAGAGTCGCTTCACAAGCGGTGAAGCAGGTCTGCAGGTATCTTTCTCTTCCCTCTATCTTCCCCTCCTCTCTCCATTTCTCTCTGTCCTATCCAACAACAATATCATCATCAACAACAACAATAATAACCACAACAATAAAAAAACAAGGACAAGAAAAGGGAATAAATACATAAATAAGTATATATTAAAACAAACAAACAAAAACCAGGAAAATGACCCACAAAAACAGTGGATTCATCATGTAGCCACCAAGCCACAGTGATAACCTCAGTGGCAATTAAAAATAATAGATATGGAAAATTCAACTTAATTGTTTGGGACTCATAGAAAATATTCTTTTTTTAACTTTTAAAAAAATTATCTTTATTTACTTATTGGATAGAGACAGCCAGAAATCGAGAAGGAAGAGGGTGATAGGGAGAAGGAGAAAAACAGAGAGTCACCTACAGCCCTGCTTCACTACTTGCGAAGCTTTCCCTCTGTAGGTGGGGACGGGGCTTGAACCCGGGTCCTTGCGCACTACCGCCCAGCCCAGAAAATATTCTTTAAATTTTTTTTATTTAAAGAAAGGATAAATTAACAAAAACATAGGGTAGGAGGGGTATGATCCCACTCATCAACAGAAGTTGAGTAAGAAGATCTGAAAGGGAAACTAAAAGCAGGACCTGATGAACTTGTAAGTAAGGCACCAAAGTAAAAACTCTGTGGTGAGGGGTAGACATCCAGAAAATATTCTTAACTAACATTGTAATGCATGATTTATTTTATTAGTATCCTCAAGCACTTTTAGGATGACAATAATGAACTAACATATTAATTGCAATTTCCATACAATTAATAAGGGAAATATGATCATGGACCATTATGGCTAACAAGCAAGCAACAGGAAAGATGCTAAATGAGTGAAAGGTTCTCTTAGCGAGCTCATAAATATAGGGGGGTATCTAATTGTTCTGCAATGTTCAGGAAAATGGCTGCTTTCCTCCCACTGGTCAGGAGTGTTCAGGGACATCCTGGGCCCGGCTCCAGTCAGCACACAGCACTCAGGCCCCAGCCCTCCCTCTGCTGTGCTCTCAAGGCTCAGCTCAGAGGGGAAGGAGCCACAGAAACACACCCACTATCTCCCCAGGAGAAACCCAGCTGCTCCCAGAATGCTGGAGATGCAAGCTAACTGCTCTGTGCTCTGTTCCCTCTCCAGGTTCAACAGTGACTGCAGAATCAAGTACTGGGTGCCCCTGCTGGACATGTGGGTGGCACACAACTCAAGGAATGGAGGGAGAGCCCGCACATCGCTGGTCTTGGGCTGGGATGACCGCAGCTTCGTGGTCTCTTTTCAGTAAGACTGCAGCCCGGCCCTGTCTCCATATGATTCATCTGGGCGGGGGGCACAGCTCCATCTGGGGGTCTATTTGCCACATGTGCTCTGACCCCCACAAGGATAGCTGTATGTTCTCGACTGTCCCCCAATGGTGGTGATTCAAGCAAACACATGCAGCTTCTACGCCCTCTGCAGGTGGGGACCAGGGGTTTGAACCTGGGTCCTTGTGCATGGTAACATGTGCAGTTAACCACTGGCACCACCACCTGAGCCCCAACCCAATTTCTCCTCCAGCTAGAAGATTTCCTTGCCAACCCGCAGCAAACTATCTGTCAGAGAGCTGGGCCTCTCACCACCCAGTGAGCAGGACAGGCCTCCTGACTCACACAGTCCCACCAATAACAACCTGATGTTGATGTTTACATGTTGATTTTATTGTTGTTGTTGTTTCCTGTAGATAATTTCCCCCTGGAAGGGATAACTTTATTTTATTTTATTTATTTATTTTTTACTTTTTATTGGTGGGGGAAATACTCACAATATGTTTGTGTGAATTTTGTGCATTTTAACTTCTTTTCTGCCCTTCTCTTGGATTTCAGTTCAGTCGACAAAATGGAGCAATGGTACAGTGAGCTTCATAGGTATGTCCTTAGTTCAGGTATTTCAAATCTTTTTTTATAAGACATTAATTTATTAATGAGAAAGATAGGAGGAGAGAGAGTAAGAACCAGACATCACTCGTACATGTGCTTCCAGGAATTGAACTAGGATCTCATGCTTGAGACCTTTTTCCTTTGTGTTACCACCCAGGCCATGGTATTTCAAATCTTCAAGTTCTCAGAATGCAGAGTCCTAGCAGTCAATGTTTCTCCCTCTTGTCCCCCTTCTCTCCACTCTGTGATGGGAGCTAACATCACCCTGGACCATGTATTCACCTGCCCTGACTTAAGGGCAGGTTTCTCTGAGGGGTGGTTCTCAAAGCAAATGCACCTGCCAGCCCTACAGCCCAGGGAGGTTCCGGCCTGGACTCCAGGCAGGAAAGCTGTGAAGACAGGATCTGGAGCCCTGGTCTCAGTGACCTGACAATATATGTTTTCTAGGATTTGGTCTCATTTTCCAGAAATACGTTTGTATATCTCTTCATTAGATCTTGCTGAGTATGTTGATATCTTGAAAAAGGCGTGCAAAATACTGAAGTGACTAGTCAAAACGTAAGTTGACTTGCACATAATATAACAGATATTATTCTGTTCTGGGTCACTGTGGACTTGATTAGGAACATTCAGAATGAGATTTTGGACTTCCAGAACACCCTCTGAAAGCAGGTGGAAGACATCATTGTAAGTGTTTCTAAGACTAGAACTTACACTCCAAGCTTCTGCCTTGGACAGAAAGAGGTCTAGAGATGAGGGAAGAATCCAGAATGTACCAGATAGAAAAGTGTATCTTTCTACAGACACACAGGTCGGTGTATACACAGAAAAGGAAGCTGGGACTATATTCAACAGTCCTTAGTGGTCACATGACTTAAACTTGGAAAGAAGATTGCATCTGAAAAGTTAACGTTTTTTTCAGATTGCCCTAATATCAATCCTTGATGTCTCTTGCACCAAATAATTTTCACAAGACAGCTTTTCTATTACCTTGGATTGTTTTCCCAATTAACTTTTGCATGTACAACGTGGTTTGCATTGTTTCCTGTAGATAATTTATCCCTGGCCAGGATTTTTTTTTTTTACTTTTTATTCATGGGGAGATTAATGGTTTACAGTAAACAGTAAACAGTTGTTGGCACATATGTATATCGGTTTTCTGCAAAACACTTCACTCCCAGCCCAGCTCCTCCTCCCCCATCATGCACCAGGATTGGAACAACCATTCTCCCTAGTCATTTACTTTGGTGCAGTACACCAAACCCAATTCAAGGATGGCTCTTCAAGTGAAGAGAAAATACTGACCTCAATTTTCTTTTCCTTTGTTTTCCTTTCCTTTCCTTTCTTTTCCTTTTTTCCTTTCCCATTGTTTTCTCCCTCTCTCTCTCTCTCTCTCTCTCTCTCCCTCCCTCCAGGGTTATTGCTGGGGCTCATTGCTGCACTACAGATCCAGTGCTTTTATGGATATTTTTTTGACTTTTCCTTTTTTTAAAGAGAAATTGAGAGGGGAGGGGAAGATAGAGGAGAGAGAAAGAGACACTGCAGACCTGCTTCACCACTTTTGAAGTGACCCCCATGCAGATCAGGAGCAGGGGCTCGAACTGAACCAGGATCCTTATGTAGGTCCTTGCAGTCTGTACTATGTACTCTTAACCTTGTGCACCATAACACACTTCTCCCCACTCAAGAGAGATAGACACCTGCAGACCTGCTTCAACTCTCAGGAAGCCTCCCCACTACAGGTAGGGAGTGAGGGTTCAGCCCTGGGTTCTTGACTTGGTAAGGTGTGTGCCTAACCAGCTGCACCACCTCCTAGCCCACTTTCTTTTCATTATTTCTTTTTTTTTTTTTTTGCATAATTTGAACAGCTGCATCATGTCAGGGTTGGCCTTGACTCTGCAGCATTGATGACATTTTCCTGCTTCTTCATACACCAGGCAATGCTTCTCCTCAAGGAGGTGGGGGAGAGCTGCGTTTTTTCAAAGCATTTGAGTAGATAGTTGACATATTTGACATTTCAAATTATAAATTACTCACTCAACTGGGAGTTACCTGTGTGTATATCCTGAGACTAGAGAGCAAGCAAGAAGAAATCCACATATCCTTGTCAACACACTTCTGAACATGCACTGAAAACCCAAGGATTCACTCAAATCTACAGTGTCGACTCAACCACAGTCACCCCCAAGGGTCAAGTAGCTTTAATCCTGGACACAGGGCTCTCTCTCTGGGGAAACAGAGCTACTGGGAAATGTGTTCTTCCACTGCTCACTGCAAAGGCTTGTTGTGACCCTGCCTTCCTTCTCTTCCAGGATGCGAATTACAGGCTGGAAGAAACCAGAAAGCCACCTGCAGGTGAGTGTCAGGGCAATCTGAGAAGAGGCTGACTGGAGTGAGACATTAACTGTAAAGATTCAGAGTAAATGGTTTCCAGATTTGCTTCAATACCTTCTGACAGGGAAAAGTGCAGGCAACAGGCCTCCATGCATTCAGTAGACAGTGACCAACTCACTGCTCTGTAACAGGCTCTAGGGACAGTCCTTGCTTCTCTACTTCTTTCTCTGTGGCAGATTGGGCTGCTCTGTAGAGCTCTTCCTCATGAGGAATTCATGGCATTCCAGGCACAGGAATGAATAAGAGCATCTTCCTGTTTATTTTGTCAACTCTTTTCTTGGGCATAAGTGAGGGCAAGATCTCCTGTCAGATTCAGGGACACAGAGACACAGAAACACATTGACACAGAGACACAGAGACACCTCCTTCTTTGCACAGAAGGTCCAGGAGAAGGCTCCTGTGTCACACTTACAGTGAGGTGAGTCTCTTCATGGTCAGCCTGGACCTAGACTGAGGTTTCTCTCCATCTAGGTGGCAAACATCTGCAGGAGCATGAAGTGGTCCAATTGCTGGCCACTGAGGAGCTTCCACAGGAAGCACAGGAGTCCCCCAACCTAGCATGTGAAGACCAGCAGGGGAGAGGGGACCCCCTGGGTGCCTGTGTATGCCTTGAGCCAGGTCAGATCTTCCTTCCTGAAACAAGCTCATGACACTGAAAACCAATCCCATGGGAGGGAGGGCAACATTGGCAGGGACCTACAAGCCCCAGAAACCATGCGCGTCTCCACTGACTCTGGTAGAGGTGGAACAACTCAGAGTTGCAGGAATGGACTGGACTCTATTCCGAGCTTGTATTGGAGAAGCCTTGGGATTCCTGTTACAGTGAAATTCTCAATTCCACCCCCAAAGCAATCTCATTTCCCAAGTTGTCTTCAGGCCCAGATCAACATGACACTAGACTGAAAGTCTATGTGTTATCAGGTGTCTTTAAAATGGTCCTTCTATCCAGTCCCTCCCCTTTCCCCAATATAATGCTAAAACTCTCCCACCAATCTTTGTGCCTTAAAGAAAAGTGCTAGTTGGTATTTATTTGGATCAGAATAGAATGGGTTAAGATATTTTTATTATGATAATTCTAATCCAGAAGTACTGACTTACACTTTCAAGGTTGTATTCATACCCCATCAACCCTGAGGTATTCATAAAACAAATCTTGCCTAAACACTGAAGACAGAACATTGAAAAAAATTTAATATTTATTTATTTCCTTTTGTTGTCCTTGTTTTATTGTTGTAGTTATTATATATGTTGTTGTTGTTGCATAGTACAGGGAGAAATGGAAGGAGGACAGGAAGACAGAGAGGGGGAGAGAAAGATAGACACCTGCAGACCTGCTTCACCAACTGTGAAGCAACTCCCCTGCAGGTTGGGAGCTGGGTGCTCAAACTGAGATCCTTAATCTGGTTCTTGTGTTTTGCAACATGTGTGTTTAACCCACTGTGCTACCGCCCAACTCCAGAAGACAGATCAATTTAATAAGCTAGACTGTTTATTCATCCCACTCAGCCCCCACAGATAGAGCATCTCTCTTGTTTGGTCACTGACGGATCATGAGCTCTTCCTCCAAATAATGTCCAGCACAGAAGGACCAAGCCTGACAGGGTGACACAGGACTCGAGTTCTCTGCTGCTGCCTGTGCTCAGCCTCAGAGGACTTTCTGGGTGTAGAGTGAGAGTAAGGAGATGTGGCATTCTTCCTCAAGGCGTTCTTTCTGCTGACACTCCATATTGAATTTATCTGGATTCCAGTTACAAATATTAAATTCAGTAAAGCATAAGGTCATATACCTCAACTCCTCATTAAACATTTCCCTGCTGATATGCAGGAATCATCTCCTCGACATAAGACTGGGTTTGCTCTCCCATCTCTCCCTCTACCATGGTTTCAGTGAGGAAGTGGACCCTCAGCCCCTTGGTTCTCCAAGCCCTTCATCCTCTCACTGCCTCTGCTCTGCTCCCTGGGGCCCCTCCTTTGTCCATTGCTAAACCCACTTCTTTGTTCACAGGTCTCTGCACTGGGGGTGACTCTACCTGGACCCTGGACAGCTCTGTTGACAGAGACAAGAACAAGAGTATGTCGGTGGCTGTGGAGCAGAGGAGTGAGGACACTATCTTCCATAACGTGGAGAGCACTAGGCAGTGCTCCATGTTCATTCATTGGCACAGGGCTCCGACACGGCCACCTGTATTGACCCAGACTGCCCCGAGCCTAACACTGAGTTTCTGATGGGCTGTGGGGACAGGGCCACCCACAATGCACCACAATGCACTGCTCTGGCCCTTAACAGGCCCCATTATCCCATCAATAATGTCATATATTGGTATATAGTCATTTGTTGTATTTTTCTGTTTATTGATATAATAAAATTCACCCTATAATTCTGTACTTATATGACCTCTATTTTTTGTTCAAGGCTCACATAAGTCCCTTGCTGAAGCCTCACCTGGGCAGTTCTGGAATCAGCCGAGGTCATGTGTGTCTCTGTTTAAATTTTATGAACTTCAGGGTAAATTTGGTTGTGTTCTCAGTCTGTCTTGTACATGCGTGTTAGCAAGCATCTCTTTCCATTCGATGTCAGAATTTTTGGAAGCCTGTTCCATACATACCAAATTTCACATTTCTGAATGATAGGCTCATGTCTTTTAGAGCTTACTAATGCCTGGGATTATTATTATTATTTTTATTGTTGTAGTTTCTGTTGTTGATATCATCGTTGTCATTGGATAGGACAGAGAGAAATGGAGAGAGGCTACCGGGGGGGGTCACTTCACAGGTGGTGAAGCAGGTCTGCAGGTGTCTATCTTTCTCTCTCCCTCTGTCTTCCCCTCCTCTCTCCATTTCTCTCTGTCCTATCTAACAATGATGACATCAAAACAACAACAATAATAACTACAACAATAAAAAGCAAGGGCAAAAAGGGAAAATAAACCCACATGTGCATACATTATAAAGGACTAAAACCTTTTCAGTGAGTGGAAAGAAGGCCTCTTCAATAGCTGACGCTGGGTAGTCAATTGCAGAAAAATGAAACTTCACCACCCCTTAATACCATATGCCAAATTAACTCAAAATGGGTCAAAGATCTGGTTATTGGAACTGAGAATAAAAAATATAGAGAAAACATTGGTGGAAAACATCCACAGTTTAACATCAGGTTCTATTTGGAGACTCATTGCTATGAGTAAGCAAAACTAAAACAAGGTTAAATTACTGGGACTACAACAAATTTAACAGCTTCTACAAACTTAACAGCTTCTTCTAAAATAAACACACACACACACACACACACACACACACACACAAAGGTAACACAGAATTTGGCAGAAGATACCTAGATGTCACATAACTGACAAGAGATGGATAACAAATGATAATAAATAAATCATATGACTCAACAATAACAACAACAAACTCATTATTAAATCACTAATAAAAATAGAAAAAAACAATCAATGTTCCTCCCTCAACAAGTGTACAGAGAACATGTTTTCTTTAGTATTTGTGTTAAGCTAGCTAGACTAAACTCTTTTCTAAATATACTACAGAATGGATGTAGAGCTTCAGAAAGTTACTAAGAAGGCACCTAGCAGATAGTGTGCTTCTTTGATTTTACAGATTTTTTTATCTTGTTTTTGTTAATTAGTGATTTAATAATGATTAACAAGATTGTGGGATAAGAGAAGTACAATCACATACAATTCCAGTGACCAGAGTTCCCTATACCCTCCCCTCCACTGGAAGGTTCCCTAATCTTTATCCCTCTGCGAGAATGGACCAAAGATTTCTTTTTCTTGCCTCCAGGATTACAGCTGGGGCTTGGTGCCTGCACTACAGTCCACTGCTCTTGGAGGTCATTATTTTCCATTCTTTTGTCCTTGTTGTTATTGCTGTTGTTATTATTGCCATTCCTATTGTTGTTGGATAGGACAGAGAGAAATCCAGATAGGATGGGATGACAGAGGTGGGGAGAGAAAGACAGATACCTGCTTCACCACTTATGAAGTGCCCACCCTGCAGTTGGGGAACAGGGAGCTCAAATTGGGATCCTTACTCCAATCCTGGAGCTTTGTGCCATGTGTGCTTAACCCGCTGCCCTAACACCCAGCCCCTGGACCAAAGATTTTATGGCGTGCAGAAAGTAGAGTTGTGACTTCTGTAATTGCTTCTCCACTGGACATGGGCATTGACAGGTGGGTCCATACCCCCAACCTGTTTCTGTATTTCCCTAGTGAGGCAGCAGGGCTTTGGGGAGGTAAGAGTTATATCTTTTCTTCAGTCTCCTATGATTTCACATGAAAAATGTTGATTTTTTTTAAACCTCTGGGGTTATTGCTGGGGCTCAGTGCCTGCACTATAATCCACTGTTCCTGGAGGCTATTTTCCATTTTTGTTGCTTATCATTGTTGTTATTAACACTGTTGTCATTGTTGTTGGATAGGACAGAGAGAATTTGAAAGAGGACAGGAAGACAGAGACAGGGAAAGAGAGAGAGACACCTACAATCCTGCTTTACCTCTTGTGAAGTGATCCCCCTGCAGGTGGGGAGCAAGGGTCTCCTATTGGGACTCTTAGGCCAGTCTTTGAGATTTGCACCCTGTGTGCTTAAACCACTGCACTACCGCCAGGCCCTCGTTTTTTTTTTTTCTTTTATAATATACTTGTTAAGTTTTTTTTACAAGATGCTTTCAAATTCTTTTTTGAATTTTATTTATTTATTTTCCCTTTTGCTGCCCTTGTTGTTTCAAATTCTTCATAACAGCTGACTCTATCTTTTCAAATAGTCTCTGAGTTAAGAATTTTCATCCTCCTAAGGGAGGCTGGACAACATACTCTATGTTCCACCTGAGGAAGTTGGATACTGAAGTTGGGGCAGCTTGGAACATTCCTACTCATGACCATAGAATGTGAACTCAGGGATGCAGAGGTCACATAGGCTCCTAAGCTGAATATGGGCATTGAATCAGATCAAATTTATGGGGCTTACAGTCAACAATATTTATACACCTTTCCCATATTTGGGAGCTACTCTCTTCCCTGATCCAGCTTTCTGGTCCTTTTTCCAGCCATGATATCATCTTCAGGATCTTCCCCCATAATCTACCTCTTGAATTACTACTGACTTTTATAATCAATCTGAAATTTAATTTTAGATCTACTAGCGGGTGACATTTCTTTTTAGAAAACTTAGTTGAAGAGTTAGATGAGAATACAGAAATGACTATTTATACTTATTAAAATTAGGCACCAAGAATGATCATGGGAATGTCGGGCTCAAAGACATCTCTTTAACTCATTAACTCATCATATCTCTGCACATATTTGCAGGTATTTTTACATGAACTGTCTGTCACAAGGAGATAGTTAAATCCCTGATTTGTGCAGAATGTAGGGAAGAGATCTGGCAGGAAGGAGATAACACACCCCATACTTTTAAAGAGATTACCAAAAATTAACAAAAACCATGCACTTGAATTAAGTGAGGAAGAGAAGAAGCAACAATCTACACGAGAGACAAATAGTTAAAAGCCCTCAAAGATCTATTGTTTAACGTTATGTTTTAAAGCACTGACATGATGGGGAGAAAGAAATCATTTAGGTTTTTCAATCAATTTGTATTTTTTTCAGGTAAATAAAGTGTTTTTATTTCTATGGAGGTGCTAAAATCAGTGAGAAAACAATATAAAATTGAAACCAATAATCAATGCTATAGTCTATATAATTCTTAGCGAGATGTTTTTTTTTAGCTGAATTATCTAATTCATTCTTACTCTTTGTGTTCATCTGGAAGTGTTATTACTATTTAATAGTATTCTGGCCATTTCTCATAGATGTCCCAGTTTTGTCCTTCTGACCAAATAGTTATGATCTCACAGAAAACATGTTTACTTATGGCAGCTGCAGTTGATCTCGACCAAGGGAGAAAAGCTTCAACTAAGTATGAACAGGTGATGTGCAACTTAAAAGGAAATGCATGAATTTGATGTTTTACTCTGTGTTTTTGCCTTTTCTGGTGCAGTTCTTTTTATTCTCCTTAAAGAATCATTTCCTCCATTCCATAAACATACAAATGTTTGTAACAGTGTTACCATTTTATAAATAAATACATTAAAATAATAATAATAAAGAAATTACAATCAATTTGTTTTAAAAAAACACTGAAAGAATGAGTCTAACATGTTAAGAAAATAATTCTTGGATGGGGTCATTTGCTTTTTTGGTGCTAAGTTTGCTGAGCTCTTTATATATTTTGGTGATTAGTTTCTTGTCTGATGTTTGGCATGTGAAGATCTTCTCCCATTCTGTGAGGGGTCTCTCTGTTTGTTTAATAGTTTCTTTGGATGTGCAGAAGCTTTTCAATTTGATGTAGTCCCATTGGTTTGTTTCTGCTTTCGTCTTCCTTGCAATTGGGTTTGATTCATCAAAGATGTCCTTGAGGTGTAGGTGGGAAAGTGTTTTACCAATGTTTTCCTCTAAGTATTTGATTGTTTCTGGTCTGACATCTAGGTCTTTGATCCATTTGGAGTTGATTTTTGTTTCTGGAAAACCCTTCAGGTTCATTACTTGGGTGAGACCTTTCCTTTTATAGTACACTCTAATTTCATCTCAGGTAGTTCACTTTCTAACAAAGTCCCATAACCTAGATATACACCAGTTTCTGTGAGAGAGAGCTTATGTTCACACATATCCATAAACTACTGCAAAATATATACCTGAAAGCAGAAGTACACTAGAGTTTGCAGTGAGTACCTCCCTAACACTTCCTCTCCACTATTCCAAGCTTGGGATCCATGATTGCTCAACAAATTGTTTGGCTTCGTATGTTAACTCTCTTTTCAATCACCAGGTTCCAGATGCCACCAGGATGCTGGCCAGGCTTCCCTGGATTGAAGACCCCACCAATGTGTCCTGGAGCTCAGCTTCCCCAGCGACACACCTTACTAGGGAAAGAGAGAGGCAGACTGGGAGTATGGACCGACCAGTCAACGCCCATGTTCAGCGGGGAAGCAATTACAGAAGCCAGACCTTCTACCTTCTGCAACCCTCAATGACCCTGGGTCCATGCTCCCAGAGGGCTAGAGAATGGGAAAGCTATCATGGGTGGGGGTGGGTTATGGAGATTGGGTGGTGGGAATTGTGTGGAGTTGTAACCCTCCTACCTTATGTTTTTGTTCATTAATCCTTTGTTAAATAAAAAAAAAAGAAAATAATTCACCAAGTACAAGTGGGATTCAACCCTGAGAAACAGGAATGGAACAATATCTGAAAGCCAATCAATAAAATCTATCATACCAGAAAGACAGAGAGAGAGAAGGAAAAGAAAAAAATCACACTGTCATATCAACTAATAGTGAAAAATAATTTGACATGATCCATTAGCCATTTATAATAAAGACACTCAAGAAATTGAGAAAAGAAGGACATTTACTCAACCTAGTAACACCATTAAGACAAACCCACTGCTAACATCATTCTCAATGGGGAAAACCAAACAAGGATGTCCACTACCTCCACTGTTATTCACTATAGTCACTGAGGTCCTCACCACTGCAAGCAGACAAGAAAGAGATATCAAATATATGCAAATTAGAAAGAAAAATTAAACTAGCACTATTTGCTACTGACTGATAACATATCTGGAGAACCTCAAGGCTCTACGGACAAACTACTGAAGTATTTAATAAATTTCATAAAGTAACAGGATATAAAGTCAATACTCATAAGTCTGTGGCATTTCTGTATACAAAAATGTTAGAAGAGAGTAAAATAAAAGACTCATTACATTTACAATCAAAACCAAAAACATAAAATACCTTGGGATGGTCTCACAAAGGAGGTTAAAAAAATAAACCACACAAACACATAAAGGAAAACTATTGGGCACTGTTAAAAGAAATAGAGAAAGACACACAAGAATTAAAGAACATTCCTTGTCAATATATTGGAAGAATAAACAATATTAAATGGTCTTTCTACCAAAAGTAATCTACAATTACAATGCAACCCCTATCAAGACTCAGTGGCATATTTCAAGAAAATTGAACAAATTGTCTAAAAGTTTTGTATGTAATCATATTTTTGAATGAACAGTAATATTCCATGCAATATATATAAGTCCTATAACTCCATACAGGCATGTATCCAAAGTACACTTAAACACTAATGTGAAGGGACATAGACACTCTTATGTTCATAGCTGCATTATTCACAATAGTCAAAGAGTGGAAGCTGCCTAAATGCTCATCATCAGAAGACTGGCTAAAGAAGTTAGGGGATATATATTCAATGGAATACTACTCGGCAATCAAAAAGATGATATTGTGTCTGTCAGGACAAAATGGATAGAACTGGAGATGATTTTGTTTATAGATATAAATAAAGGCATTAAAGACAACTCTAAGATGGTTTCACTCATGTGGAATATAGAGAACTGAAACATATCAACCTGAAAAAACAAAACAGATTCAAGCAAAGTGTAAAACTCTAGTGAGAACTCTAGTGGTCATCTTTGGGTAGTGGAGTGGTTGGGATTCAGGACTCGTGGTGGGTGTGATATGGCACTATACACTGGAATTTTACAATCTAATCATAAAATTTAAAAACACAGGGAGTTGGGTGGTAGCGCAGTGGGTTAAGCGCAGGTGGCGCTAAGCACAAGGACCAGCAGAAGGAACCCGGTTCGAGCCCCCGGCTCTCCACCTGCAGGGGAGTCACTTCACAGGCGGTGAAGCAGGTCTGCAGGTGTCTTTCTCTCCCTCTCTCTGTCTTCCCTTCCCTTCCATTTCTCTCCGTCCTATCCAACAACGACATCAACAACAACAACAAAACAACAAAGGCAACAAAATTAATTAATTAATTAATTAAAAAATTTAAAAAAAATCAAAAACAAAACAATCAGATAAAACTGAAATAAAAAGTGAAGAAAGAGGACTGGAGATGTATTCCATCAGGCAGGACAAGAACCTTGCCATGCATGTGGTCCACATTCAAGTTCTAGTACCATAGTGAGGGAGCACAGCACCAGAGCAAGTTTCAGAGAGTGGTCTTTCTTTCTTTCTTTCTCTTTCTTTATTCCTTGCTTCCTTTCTCCTTCTCTCCATCTCTGTACCTCTCTCTTCCTTTTCTCTCTATTGTTATTGCTATTGTCAATATTGGTAAAGTCAGAGAAAGATCCAGAGAAGAGGAGAAGACAGAGATGGAAGAGAAAGAAAGACACCTGTAGACCTAATTCACCACCTGTCAAGCGAACCCCCTGCAGCTGAGGAGCCAGGTGCTGGAACCTGGAGCCTTATGCCAGTCCTTGTGCTTCGTCCTTTGTGCGCTTAACCCGCTGCACCACCACCCAGGTCCCTCATTCTTCCTTTCTTTCATCTTTATTTGTTGGATAGGAATAGACAGAAATTGAAAGGGGGAGATACAGAGGGAGAGAGACAGAGAGACACCTGCAGCCCTGCTTCACCACTGGTGAAGCTTCTCCCCCACCCCTGCAGATGGGACCTGGTGGTGACCCCGGGTCCTTTCACATTGTAACATATGTGCCACCATCTGGCCCCAGCAGTGGTGTTTCAGTCTATCACTATATGAATGGGCAACATCAGCCAGAGTGAGGAGACATGCTAGAAGCCTGAGGTCCTCCCCACCCTGCCAAACAAAAGGAGAGGAAGAGGAAACGAAAACTCTTGGAGCAGCAAAACTTCCTGAGATGGGGACGAGGAATGTTCCCATTCAAACAAGGAGGTGCAGGAAGTTGTGGGAGTTGAGCTGATGAAAAGGACTTTTGAAGAGGTCAGGCAACAGCACCAAGGCCTCCACCAGGAGGAAACAGTGCACAGCAGGAACATGTAAGGAGGCTGAGCAGTCAGTCTTCAAGGCCTAGTTTATCAGATCAAAGCACAAGGAAAACTCAGAAACTTCAAAGATGGTGTCCCAAAGAAGAAGCTGTTGAGTAAAACCCTTGAAGATCACCTGAAACTTAAATAAAAAAAAAAAACAAACAAACAGAGCACTGAGTCTATTCTGCAACACAGCCTGTAGTGAACATGGACATCCACATTAAAAGAGGTCTGAACAGCAGAAGCAGCAACAGGCAGGTGGAAAAACTTGTCAGCCAGGGAAGAGACCAGGGGTTGCTACGTGGATGTCTAGGAGACAAGCAAGAGGACCGAGTTTAACTGAATTTGGAGTTGTTCCTACATGTGATTTGAAAGGGTCACCTGTCCCCTAGTTAATCCACACTTGGGTACATTAAGCATGAGTGTGACAGACACTCTTCCAAGACTTCATGCAAAGTCTCCGTACAGGTCCAGAGGTAAGTATGGTGTTCACATGAATCTTCACTGAGACTGGCTGCCCAGCTGGTGAGTGAGTCAACCCTGGGGGCTTTTTGGAAGTTATTTATTGTTCCTCATTATCACTGTCCTTCACCCTTGGTTTTAATCAAGTATCAAGGAAACTAGATTCATTAACACTAGAATGTGTACAATGAGAAGAAAGGCTATGTAACTAAAAAGACTACTAATTACATTCTAGAAACAATTTTATTTTTCATTTTCTACTGCAATTCACGTCTAGACCATCCCCCAACAGCACTGTTGTTTTATCTGATGTCTGCACATTGCCTTCTATATAGTGTCTACAAAGATATGTGGGCTGACTTGTTACTGTTTACCTGTTTGCTTTAGATTTAAAGATTCTTTTAACTTCTTTATCTCAACATCATTTTTTTTAGTTTTGTTGTTGTTATTGTTTGTTTATTTCGTCACCAGGGTTATTGCTGGGGATTGGTGCCTGCACAAGGAATCCATCATACTTTACATATTAATTTTCTTTTGTTGCTTAAGATGGCATCTTTAATCTATTTCCAAACTTAAAAAATTATGCTACTACATTATTTTGATAATTAAATACAAAATTCTACCATTTTCAGATTTTATTTTTCCACCAGGGTTATCATTTGGGGCATGGTGCTTCCACAATGAATCCACTGACCCTAGTGACCATTCATTTTTCCTTCCCTTTTTTTTGTTTTTTTGTTTCCTTCATATTTGACAGGACAGAAAGAAACTGGCAGGGGTTGGGGAGAAAGAATGAGAAAGACATAGACATGCCTGCATCGTGGCTTCACTGCTCATGAAGCTTCTTCCCTGCAGATGGAGGCCAAGGGCTTGAACCTAGGTCCTTGCACATGTCAATATGTGCACTCAATTGGGAGTGTCACTGCCTGAACACAGACTATTCAATTTTTTAAAGGTTTTTATTAGTGGCTTAATATTGATTTACAAAATTATGAGACAACAGAAGTACAATTCCATTCTTTCTCTGCCCCTTCACTGGGAACTGCAGTGGTTCTCCCAAGGTTAAAGTTATGAGTTGACTTATTCCTTCTGTAAATAGTCATCTTTAAGTCACCTTCCCATAACATTTCTCCTACCTCTGGGAGTATGGACCATAATTCCTTTTGGGGTGCAGAAGGTAAGAATTCTGCCTTCCGGGAATCAGGCTGTAGCGCAGTGGGTTAAGGGCAGGTGGCGCAAAGCACAAGGACCGGCATAAGGGTCCCGGTTCGAACCCTGGCTCCCCACCTGCAGGAGAGTCGCTTCACAGGCGGTGAAGCAGGTCTGCAAGTGTCTATCTTTCTCTCCTCCTCTCTGTCTTCCCATCCTCTCTCCATTTCTCTCTGTCCTATCCAACAACGACAACAACAATAATAACTACAACAATAAAACAACAAGGGCAACAAAAGGGAATAAATAAATGAATTAAATTTTAAAAAAGAATTCTACCTTCCGTAACTGCTTCTCCTCTTAACATGGGAGTTGGCATGTTTATCCATACACCCAGCCCATTTGTGACTTTCCTTTGTGGCACTCAGTTTTAAAAAAAAAATATATATATATATATATATATTATCTTTATTTATTGGACAGAGATATCCAGACATTGAGAGGAAAGGGAAGTTAGAGAGGAAGAGAGACAGAGAGACAGAGACACACCTGCAGCACTGCTTTACCTTTTGCAAAGGTTTCCCCCTACAGCTGGGGGTTAGGGACCTCAACCCGGGTCCTTCAGCATTGTAACATGTGTGCTCAAACAGGTGTGCTACCACCCAGCCCCAGATACACTTATTTCTAACACAGACACACACACACACACACACACACACACACACACACACACACACACACACACACACATACACACCAGACCTGGGAATTTTATGCATCTATGTTCTGTGCTCTGCTTATGAGTTATCTTCCTGGAACTTAACAATTTTTCTTTCAGCTTTTATTTATTGAGTAATGATAAATTATAGGAGAGCGAGAACCATACATCACTCTTGTACATGTGCTGCCAGGGATTGAACTTAGGACCTCATGCTTGAGAAACCAATGCCTTATCCACTGCACCACCTCCCAGTCCACAGAACTTAACATTTTTTAAACCAGCTTCTTATTTGTCTATTTTTCTCTGAAGTACCAGGATTTGTGTATTGAATTTTGGAGCAAAGGCCCAGTGACTTCCTTGGGACAAGTTTTTTAACGTATATTCTTATTCAAAGAGTCTATGTATTTTCTTTTTTTTTTTACAACTCTTTATTAATAAGTTACTTCTTTGTTTAATAGGGCCAGAAAAATCAATATGGAAAGAGATATTGAGAGAGAACAGGAGATATAGAGATAGAGATAGATAGATAGATAGACAGATAGATAGAGATAGATCTCCTGCCCTGCTTTACCACTTGTAAAGCTTTTTCCTACAGGTGGAGACTTAAGTCCTGGCCAGGGGTCCTTGCACATGTCATGTCTGTGCTCAATCAGGGGTGCCACTGTCCGGCTCCCAAGCCCATGTGATTTTTTAGTTTAACAATCATTTGAGAACATTTTCTCCTGAAAGTGTGCATCAATTTGCAACCAACTCAGCAATGCTGGTAAGAATGTCACTTTCCCACACTGAATAGAATCAATGATTTAAAAAACTAACCAACCTGTGAGTCAAACAGTATTAAGTTGTAATTTTGTATAAGGGACAGGCCAGAGCACCATTCACTCCAGGACAGGACATGCTGCGGTGGGTAGGAAGCTAAGTCGTCAAGCAGACGCTGTGCTGTGCTCCTACTCATTTGTGAACCTTCAGGTCCTACCAGTGTTGTACACATCTGACTGACTGATCCAATGAGCCTTAGAATACAGGTGGCTTTACACTACTGAGAAAATATTAATAAGCCTATGAATACCTATTTGGCACATACCAGTCACCAGAGTATTGATGTACCTTTCTAAGTCAGAATATACAGAAAGTCTAAGAGGTGAGTGCAATCAACTTCAGTGTCAGCAAGAGCAGATCTGCCAATTACATAAACACAATCTGTAATTAGCTAGTGGTCACATTTCTTCAGTGTCTGATTAGTTAAAAACATATCTCTAGCTGCAAATTCAACTGTAAATTGGAATGATAGTGATAATAGCTGTATCACAAGATTAAAGTCAGGACCACCTTACTGATTGGACAGTGGCAATCATAACAAAAACCATACTTTAATTTTAGTTAAAGACGAAAGGCCAGGCCAGATGGTGGTTCACCAGGTTAATCGCACATAGTACAAAGTGCAAGGGCCTGTGCTAGGATCCCAGTTCAAGCCAGTGGCTCCCCTCCTGCAGACGGGTTGCTTCACAAGCAGCAAAGCAGGTCTGCAGGTATCTATCTTTCTCTCCTTCTCTCTATCTCCCCCTCCTCTCTCAATTTCTCTCTGCCCTGCCTAATAAAATAGAAAAAATGCCCGCAGTAGCAGTAGATTCATGGTGCAGGCACTGAGCCCCAGAAACAACACTGGAGGAAAAAAAAAGAGTAAGAGCCAAATGAAACACAAGTGCAAATAGTATATAAATACAATTATTATTCATCTCCAGGGATGAGTTTTAAATTGAAAATTCATTTTAAATTCAGACATTTTATATTTTTAAATTGAGCACTCATTATAAAAAATAGCATGTAAGCATACCCATATCCTTGCAAGGAAGACCTTAAAACTAGAAAATAGGGGGCTAGGAAGTAGCAGTGCAGTGGGTTAAGTGCACATGGCATGAAACACAAGGACCTGCATAAGGATCAAAAAAAGTTCGAGCCCCTGGCTCCCCACCTCTAGGGGAGTCACTTCACAGGCAGTGAAGCAGGTCTGTTGGTGTCATACTTTCTCTCCCCCTCTCTGTCTTCCCCTTCTCTCTCGACTTCTCTCTGTCCTGTCCAGCAGCAACAACAACAGCAATGGCAACAATAAAAATAACAACAACAATGGCATCAACAAAGGCAGCAAAAATGTGGGGAATGGTCTCCAGAAGCAGTGGATTCGCAATGCAGGTACTGAGCGCCAGCAATAACCCGAGATATATATATATATAATCTCCAGGGTTATTGAAATACACAACTTTAGGATGAAATAGACAACTTTAGGATGCAGGAAAGATGAAAGATTTGGAGCAATCCAAAGATGTCCTTGTGGGTGGTGAAAGAAATCTTGTTGTGTAAGCTCTCTAGAAAGAGTGTATCTCATTCATAAGGGCACAAGGAAGCCTCTCAAAACCAGACTCACAGTAACACCTGAGGCAGCATTCCTTCTTTAATTATCTGAGTGCTGAAGACAAGGCAGTTCAAGTCAGAAAGCAGCAGATACATAGACTCAGGTTTCCTAAATAACCTGTAGGTGAAATCACTGGGGCTCATTGGGGGGGGGGGGTTAGAAGAGCTGAGTTCTATGGACTGCAAAGACTAGAGACAAACAAAACAGTGAAATAACCTCAGAGGTCAAACTCATGCAGTTGAATGAGAAGATAACTGTATCTGTACTGTTGGATTTAAAATGTCTTCTCTCTGAAAGAAAGGCAAGGATACTAGGCATTGATTTTTTTTTTAATTGTCTAACACTGCCCTCCAGCGGCAGCTCCTCTCTTAGCACTGGGGAGAAAAAAGTCCTAAACTGAACAACCTTACTCTTGGCCAATAGCCAAACAGCCAACAGCCCCAAATTCCACAATTTTTATGGTTTTCCGTAAGGTACATCTTATAGGTCTATGGATTTTTGTGCATATGTGTATGTAACCTATAAGGCATAAGATAACCCAATCCAATAGCCCCAAATTCCACAATTATTTTGGTTTTTCTTACCATGGAAAATTTACATACATATTTGTGTATGTGTGTGTGTGTGTGTTTGTGTGTGTGTGAAAGTCATCTTATTAAAACATGTCATCCATTTCACAAATAAGGATGGATTTTTTTTAGAACAAAACTTTAGGTCACAAAGGGTTAGAGCATTGGCAAACTGAAAGCTACCAATGCATCAGCAGACCCTGGTCTACTTACTGTGTCTTTGGTGCACATGCTTGATCTCAGCAAGACCTACCGACATCTATGGGGTCCCAGGGGGGAAACTAGCAGATGTGTTCTACTAATGAAAGCTAACAGCTGCTGAATCAGGCAGAATATCCCCAACAAGGAGAGTGGACTGGCAAGAGGATCCCCAGGGAGCAACTGACCATCAATGGAAGCCTACAAGGATAGCAGTTGAAATTCATTGACTCCTGACCCAGCAAACTCTGGAGACCTTCAAGTTTTTCTGGGTGTTTTCTTCTCTTAGTGAATTTGCCCAATAAAGAAATCTCCAGACTGTACACAGTTTAAACTGATATCACATATTTAGACAATTACAAGGTATGGAGAGACATATCTACACCACTGACCACTATATTTACAAAATCTGTTTATAATCTTTAAAGACCATTTGATGAATGTTTGTATGTGTGTGTACAAGTACCTAACTTACCTATAACCTTAGCCAGAGAGATCAAAACCGATTGGCCTTGTCAGTATCTAAGATTCTGTTATTAGCAGACAGCCTTAAACAGCAGAAAGCATAGTGAGGTCAAGTATGTTAGAGTAAATGCCAATCACTGGGATTTCAAAGAAAGACAAGCTCAGCAACACTACCTGAGCCACCAGGCCACTACGCACTGCTGCTGACTTGTTACCGTGGATTGTCTCCACAGACACCAAGTCTGAGATGTCAACCTCCCATCTCCTCTTATGGTGAGATCTTTCCTCACACATGAGACCACCTAGTTCCATTTCCACGGCACGTTTTCTAACAAAGTTACAGAGTAGACATAGGCTGGGGCCTAGGATGCTGGGCACAGGTGTACATGTCCCCCTAAATAAGGTGCAATTACATGCCTCAGACAAGAGTCCTTCATAGTCCTTCCCGATTAGACTCAGACCTCACAAGCCTGGAATTCTAGTGGAAGGGTCTAAAGAAGGCATCACACGTACTTGAGGGTTCTTATTCATTAAATGTTTTGTCCTGCTTCCCATCTTTCTGACTTTCAGTCACCAAGTTCCAGGTGCTACTGTATTACCGTCCTGACTTTCCTGGGCAGACAACCTCACCAACATGACCCAGAATACAGCTCTCCAGAACCCTGCCCCACCAGGGAAAGATAAATACAGACTAGGGGTATGGATCAACCTGCCAATATCTGTGTCCAGTGGAGAAGCAATTACAGATGCCAGAACTCCCATCTTCTGCGCCCCATAATGATCTTTGGTCCAGACTCCCAGAGGGATTTATGGGAGCAGAAGTGAACCAGAGGGCTCTGTACCACTATTCCACCAGGATCCAAACTTTTTGTCACCAGGAAGTTTGTTTTTATAGCATCAATGAAAGGGAAGTGAATTTGGAAAACACCAAAGGAAGCTTTGCAGTTTTACTTATCTGAGAGAGAAGGGGGGGAAAGACTCCTGGAAGTAGTAATAGATGCCAGGGGGTGAACTAGAAAGGGGGTAAATGCAGGACCACTATAAAAATTGGGGACAGGGATATATATATATATATATATATATATATATATATCCCATATATATATATCCCCAATATATATATATATCCCCAATATATATATATATATATATATATATATATATATATATATATATATATATACACACACACACATACAGATAGATTAGTCATAGAATCAGCCTATATTGGTGATCTTGGGAGAACTTTTCTCTCAGATAAGTGAAACTGTGCATAGTTTTCTCTGGTGTTTTGCACATTAGCTTCCCTCTCATTGAAGCTATAAAAACAAGATTCATGGTGACAAACACTCCCAACATCACCCAGGTGAAATGGAGGAGTCAGGACACTGAATTCTGGTGGTGAGAACTTTGTGGAACTGTACCCCTATTACCTTACAGTTTTGTAAATGAATATTAACTCTCTAATAAAAAATTAAAAATACATTTTAAAAGTAAGTAAGAAAGATGAGAACTGTCTGGCAGTTAGTATGTTGAAGTGTTATAAAATGAGGTAAAAGCTAGAACAGAGATAGCAAAGACCCTTCAGGAACAGCAAGATGGCCGAGCCAGTCAGTTGCCTGCTTTGCCCTGTGTACCACCTGGGCTCAGGTCTGGGTCTCACCACACTGTAGAAGACGACAGCGCTGAGAGCTCCCCCCTCGCTCTGTCCTTATCTGAGAGAGAGAGAAAAAAAACAGCCTTGGAGTAGTGAAGCCCTAGGCATGATAAACATAGAGATATTATGGAAGAAAGAGAGAGAGAGAGAGAGAGAGAGAGAGAGAGAGAGAGAGAGAGAGAAAGAGTGGTACTTCCTTGAGTACCTTTGTATCCACAGGCCAACAACCTAGTTGGTGGAAGCAACAATTTCCTACACAGAGTTCATCCTAATATTTAGTTGTATTGATACCTCTTCAATATAACACATTTAATTGTCATATGAAGTCTGATTTTATAAAATTTTAAATGCATTTATTTCTTCATTTTTGCCGCATGGGTTTTCTATGGGGGTTGCTGTCTGTGTGATACATTTAATGCTCCCAGCGGCCAGCTTTCCTTTCATTGTTTTTTACTCATTATCTTTTTATGACAGAGACAGAGAGAAATAGGCTGAGAGAGTGTGAGATAGAAGGTACAGGGAAGGAGAAACAGAACTCTCACTGCAGGCCTGAGAGTGAGGCCGCTTCCACTGTGAAGGACACAAGGGAAGAGGCCTGCCTGCTGCCAGCCTGCTGTGTGTGTCTGTGTGTCTGTCTGTGTGTGTCTCACACCTGGGCAGTCACCCACCACAGTGCACAAATTGCCCTTGGTTTGTGCAAACAGAGGGCTCAGTGCAAAGACCAGGCCCCAGTTGGTGACTCAGCTGGAAGAGTGCACGTGTTATCACCACAGTGCAGCTGCGTTCAAGTCCCGGGTCCCTACCTGTGTGTGTGTGTGTGTGTGTGTATGTGTGTGTGTGTGTGTGTGTGTGTGTGTGTGTGTGTGTGTGAGAGAGAGAGAGAGAGAGAGAGAGAGAGAGAGAGAGAGAAGGCTTTATGAGCTGATGAGCAGTGCTGGAAGGGTCTCATATTTCATGAGTTGAGTGAGGAAAGCACTGTTCAAGCATCACAGCATATTTTCTTTCAAATAGCTTATGAGATACTAAGGAAAAGGTAAGAAAGAAAGAGGAGTCTGAGGAACCCGTCAGACTGGTCAAGCACTCAGATCAGGCAGCATGGCAGTGAGAACAGGCTTCTCCCCATCTCTTCCCCACACAAGCAGACACAGACACAGACACAAACACACCTGTCTGGGGCTCAGCACCCTGATTGTTCTGACCAGTGACTATCTCTCTGATGTTAACCTGTATGTTTCTTGTCTGTGATCAGATGGAGTGCATCTTACCAGGGCTGTTTAAGACAAGAAGTGCTGGAGGGGTGGAGCAGAGTGGGGCGCACCTGACTCAGAGCACTAGTTACAAGCTGCTGGGTTCAAGACACTGGTCCCCCTGAAGAGGAAGAGCTTCACAAGCAGTTGAAGCAGTGCAGCAGGTGTCTCTCCTTCTCCTTCTCTATCTCTCCATCTGCTCATTCACTCTCACTTTCTCTGTCCCTGTCCAGTGAACTATAGTAAAATGATTATTAAAAAGAAAATGAAAAAGAGTGGACGCCACCTAGATTCCCATCATGAGATGACTTGACTGAATAAGGAGTCATGGGATAGATGTTCCATGAAATACTACTCTGCAATCAAAAAGGACAAAATGGATGGAACTGAAGTGATCATACTTACCAAAATAAGTGAAGATATGAAACACAACCACCAGATGGTTTCACTCATATGTGGAATCTGGAGATTTGATTTACAAACTTGTCAAAAAAAATTCAAACAAAACAGAAGCAAGCAAACTGTGAGACTTGTGAGAACTCTGGTGGTTGTCTTTGGGAGAGAGGGGATACAGTACTCTGGTGGTGCGGAACTGTGCACTGTGATCACAATCTTGTAACAAAATTAATAGCAAATTAAAAAGAAAATGAAAGACCTAATAATAAAAAACAGAAAAATATAGCAAAAAGCTAAGGCATCTATCTATTATAAGCTACATCAAGTCCTCTAGTGGTTACTCGGATGTGTATCTTTATACTAGAGTTGAAGGACATCATAGAATATGTACAACTTGAACCTGAACTGAAATTGGCGTATTGCACCAAAGTAAAAGACTGGGGTGGGTGGAAGGGAGAATACAGGTTTAAAAAAGGGTAACAGAGGACCTAGTGGGGGTTGTATTGTTATATGGAATAGTGGGAAATGTTATGCATGTACAAACTATTATATTTACTATCCAATGTAAAACAGTAATTCACCATTAAAGATATTTCAAAAAATAAATAAAACTAAAAAAGAAGAGTATCTACAACTCATTTTCTATTAGATTGTTTATTTTAAAAATGAGTTTATGGAGATAACATTTCCTTTGTGTACACACACACACACACACACACACACACACACACACACATTCTAATGTTATACCCAGAAGTTCGAGTCCCGATCTCACACAAAAAAGACCAGAATCACATGCAATAGTAAGAGCCTTTATTAGGAAGCTTAAGCTTAGGCCAACACCCTTCCAAGCAAGGGGAGAGTCTGAAACCCCAATACTATCTCGTCTCACCTTTTCAGAGTTATCACAAGGTGGGCACAGCTGGAAATATCCACAAGGAACAATTGGCTTCACGTCAAAAGCTGCTTTCAATATTCGGGGCCCCTATCCAACTCCACAACTACTTATGCTCCTGGAAATAGTGTGTCTCTGACAGCACCCATGTGAATATCTTGCTGTGATATTTACTGTTTAGAATTATATAATGATATAACTACTGTGTGAAATGGGGCAAGGCTTGTGACATTTCTATTATTTCTAGTAAAAGCCTGAAAGTCTACAGTCATCTCAAAAGAAAACTATTTTAATAGTGAAGAGTCGTGGTGTAACATGCTTCAGGGAGTCAGTCATGCTGTCAGCTGGTCAATTATGACACTGACCTTTGACCGATGACATCACAGCCCAGGGGCCTTGGCTACAGCGGAATCTTCAGTCTTGAAGACTGAGCTGACAGTGCAAGCAGTTCTGTGTCCAGCTCTCTCTTTAGCGTCAAGGAGTGAAGAATAGAGGATGTCTGAGTCTACCAGAAAGTCTTCGCAGCTTTCAGGGTGTCTGGGCTGTCTGTCCTGCTTCAGGTAGAGTCTGTTCACATGCCCTGTGTGACCGGCAGAGCAAGAGGAGGGCAGTCCCAGGACGTGCTCTGTGTGATGCCCACTGACAGAATCCTCAGCTTCAGCCCTGGTCTCATGAACAGTTACTTGTGCTCATGAGATTCCCTCCTGCTGATGCCAGAGAGCAGACTTGACCTGCTAGGATCAGAGTCCTGTGGGCTTACTCAGGGCACAGCCAGGAATACCTTAGTACTTCCTTGAGTTGAGAAACATTTGGATGTTTGATTTATTATTTGCTGATTGTGGGATTCCTGCCCCCCTCAACCCCAAAGTGAAGACTGACTTAAAGATTAGTGTCAGTTTTCAATAATCCTGTTATCTAAGTGTGTATGTTAATGTGAGACCACAATGGAATGACCTCTTCACTCTCTTGGATGCCATGCAATCTGACCTCTATAGCTCCCACTTGGATCTGTTTAAAATTATTTTTATGACAGAGGAAGAGAGACAGAGAAGATAAGATAAAAGAAGCAAAGAGGAAAGAAAAGGGGGAGATAAATGGGTAGAGAGAGAAGCAGAGTCACAGGCAAAAACTGCAGATGATACTTGGGGTTGCTGATTTTCCCACAACACTCTATATACTGTGTTGCCTTTAGGCCTTGGCCCTGAGCTGGTTCTTTGAAACATTTCTCATCCTCTCTCCTTTTATTTTTTATTCTTATATTGGGAGCCAGTGTTAATTCACTACAGTGCAGATTGTTGACACAGGTAAGATTTCTCATTTCCCCATGAGAGGGATCTGCAGAACACTTTCACCCCTCACTCAGCTCCTTCCCCAGCACCAAACACCAGGACCCCAACCCTCACTCCCCCTCACTCCCTCTTAGTGTCTCCTTTCTCCCAGGTCCAGTGACTCGGCTGCTTCCTTGTCCCCTGACACTAACGTGACAGTCCCTGTGTCCTGTACTTCAAGCTGCCCTCCATCTCCACTGGCTCTCAGTGAGCTCAACTCTCACAGGAGCTCTGTGTAGCTCAGGACTCCTGAGTTGGGGTGCTGAGTCCTTCTAGGGGACTAAGACTCCTCTGTAATGCTGTGAGTGCTGGCATCAGCATGAGCCCCTGCGTCCGGAATGCTGGCTAACAGGCTGCCCTGTGGGTCTGCTGCATTGCAGGACTTCTGTGGAAGAGAGTGGCCCGCAAGAGAAGAACATCCCAGTGATGCCTCGTGGCCGCATCCTGCTCTTTGGCCCTGCCAAATTCCAGAAGGGTTGGAAGTGGCAGAAAAGACAAATGATCTTATATTCCAACTTGCTGCTCATCTCCAACACAAAGTGCGTACCTGCTCCCCCTGCTCCTTACCCCACAGCTTCTGCTTCTCTGCTGCCCCGAGGACAGAAGAGGTGGCTTTTCTGCAAGGTTTCTGTCCAGCACTGGGCAGGCAGCAGAGGGGAAGCAGGGAGACGGGGCAGGGCCCCGAGTTCTGGGGAAGGGCATCCAGGGTGGAGAAGCTGAAGGAGGGATGCAGAGTCAGAGGCCAGCAGGGACCCAGCCTGGAGGACCCACCACTGGCCTGCTCTTCCAACTGGGCACAAGGGAGATAGGACAAGCCACAGCCAGACATGCTTCCCAGGACTCACAGACACTCACACTGAATTTCTGCAAAGTGTTTCTATTCACAGCCTGCACCTGGTGACAGGGACCTGGGAATGAGGGAATGAGTAATTCATTAACTGAATTTATTTTGTGTGACACGAGGCAATGAATTCAGTCAGTGGACAACACTGTTGAGCAAAGTCCTCTTCAAATTTCTTTTGAAAGTACCTGAGAGACAAGCGAAGGATATGGGGAATGGAACAGAGAGGAGAGACACCCAGTAACAGCTCCCACTAGGCAGTTCCCTTTGCTTATGCACAAGGTCCTTTTCATGGTACATGAGCCTCTATCTGGCTTTATGATGGGCACAGCATTTAGGCAGCTTTTTACATTTGGCCAGACTTTAAGTGAAATATTATAAATAAAACACTAATAAAGCAAGTTTGAAATAACTTGACTTTTTATCTTTTAAACTAATATTATTGTAGGTTTATGGTTTTGTACAGTTCTTGACACAAAGGTAATCTTGATATTGCACCTTGATATGTATCTGCAAAACACACTCTTCACTGACTTAGGTCCTTTCTCATCATGCTCCAGGACTCCAAAATCACCCCCTGTCCCCCACCCCCAACCTAGCCCTCTCCCTGCCCTCCCTCCCTAGAGTCCTTTCCTTTGGCTCAATACACCAAACCAGTCCACGTTCTGTTACGTGTTTCTCCTTTCTGTTGTTGAACCTTATGTTCTGCCTACAAGTGAGATCATCTCTACTCATCCTTCCCCTTTTGGCTTATCTCACATGATTCCTTTACATTTCTAGGCTGCACTCATTTCAGGACCAGTCTTCCTCCAGTGGCAGAGTATGTTGAGTCACCCTCCCTTCAGAGGGTGGGGCAGTCCCTACCATTGCTGTTCCACATTGAGGGCAAGGTCCTGTAGAGGCCCACAAGAGGTTATGGTGTTGCTCCTGATGGAGATGACCAGTGACAGTGCAGACAGGTCTCTGTCAGAGGTCTAGGCCCACCGTGTCTATGTGGGAATCCCAGGATTCCCTGACTTGGGCCCCAGATGATGGGGTGGCCTGGTGGTGACCAAGAGAGCCATCATTGAAGTCTGCTGGTCTCTTGCCCTTATTCAACTTTTGTTGTCCTTACTTTGTCTGACAAGTTTAGCCTTAGTGTGATCAAGGAAGTGAAATAGGAAGTGGGTGAAGAGGTATCTAGGTCTAAGTATAAACTATTTGATTAAATACTTTATGGTGTCTTTATTTTTTGTTCTACTTGCTTGCTGCACTTATTGACTCATTGTAAACATGTGCACGCTTTCTTTGAGGTAAATATTTTCCCTCTAACTTATGGAAAGGTATGCAAAGCCCTTAGAAACTGAGACTGGGTCGCTGGCTGGTGGCACACCTGGTTCAGTGTGCATACTTATTACCATGCCCAAGGTTGTAGGTTCAATCCCCACTCCTCATCTGCAGGGGAAGCTTCATAAGCAGTTAGCAGGGCTGCAGATTCATTCCTCTCTTCAACTGGGTCTCCCACCCTCTCAATTTCTCTTGGTCCTCTCAAAAACAAACACACAGAAACAGGGGAATGATCAGTAACAACAGTGGATTCATCAGGCAGCCACTGTGATAACCCCAGTGGCAATTAAAACAAAGTGACATGGAAAATACATCTTAATTCTTTCAGTCTCATAGAAAATATATTTAATTTAACTTATAATGCATGACTTATTTCATTAGTATCCTCAAGCACTTTCAGGGTGACAATAATTACCTAATAAGTTAATTATAATTTTCATACAATTAATAAGGGAAATATGATCATGGATCATTATGATTAACAAATAAGACACTATATGGAAAGATGCTAAATGAGTGCAAGGTTCGCTTAGCGAGCTCATAAATATAGGGGGGATATATAATTGTTCTACAATGTTCAGGAAAATGGCTGTTTTTCTCCCACTGGTAAGGAGTGTTCAGGGACATCCTGGGCTGGGCTCCCGTCAGCACACAGCACACAGGCCCCAGCCCTCCCTTTGCTGTGCTCTCAAGGCTCAGCTCAGAGGACAAGGAGCCACAGAAACACACCCACCATCTCCCCAGGAGAAACCCAGCTGCTCCCAGAATGCTGGAGATGCAAGCTAACTGCACTGTACTCTGTTCCCTCTCCAGGTTCAAGTGTCACTTCAGAATCAAGTACTGGGTGCCCCTGCTGGACATTTGGGTGGCACCCAACATGTAGAAACCCAAGAAAGTCTCAAGAATCCACCCATCGCTGGTCTTGGGCTGGGCTGACTGCAGCTTCGTTGTTACTTTTAAGTAAGACTGCAGCCCAGCCCTCTCGCCTCATGACTCTCAAGGGGGAGCACAGCTCCATCTGGGGGTCTATTAGCCAAACGTGTGCTGACCCCCTCAAATACATCTGTGTGCTGTCAACTGTCCCCAATGGATCAGATTCAGGCAAACACATACAACTGCTAAGCCCTCTGAAGGTGGCGACCAGGGGCTTGAACCCAAGTCCTTGTGCATGGTAACATGTGCAGTTAACCACCAGTATAACTGCCCAACCCCCAACACAATTTATCCTCCATCTCGAATTTTTTCTTTCCAACCCAGCAAGCTGTCTGTCAAAGAGCAGGGCCCTTACCACCCAGTAGCAGGACAGGCCTCCAGACTCACACAGTCCCACCAATAACCACCACGTCGATGTTTACACTGGCCAGCAATCACAATATGTTTGTGTGAATTTTATGCATTCTAACTTTCTTTCTCCTCTTGGATTTCAGATCAGCTCAGAGGATGGAGCAATGGTATAAGGAGCTTTGTAGGTATGTCATTAGTTCACATATTTCAAATCATTTCTTAAGAATATTCTGTTTATTTTATCAATGAGAAAGGAGGAGAAAGAGAGAGAGAAAGAACCAGGTATCAGTCTGGTACATGTGCTTCTGGGGATTGAACTCAGGACCTCATGCTTGAGAGTCCAATACTTTATCCATTGTGCCATCTCCCAGGCCATGGTACTTCAAATCTTCAAGTTCTCAGAACGCAGAGTCCTAGCAGTCAGTGCTTCTCCCTCTTGTCCCCCTTCTCTCCATGCTGTGATGGGAGCTAACATCACCCCGGACCATGTATTAAACTGCCGTGTCTTAAGGGCAGGTTTCTCTGTGGGGTGGTTCTCAAAGCAAATGCATCTGCCAGCCCTATAGGCCAGTGAGGTTCTTGCCTGGACTCCAGGCAGGAAAGCTGTGAGGACGGGATCTGCAGCCCTGGTCTCAGTGACCTGACAAAATAGCTTTTTTTTTCTTTTTCTGCTATCTGTCCATTCTCCAAAAATACATTTGCATACTGTTTCTCTCATTAGATCTTGCATATATCTTTAAAAAGTTGATATCTGGAAAAAGTAGCAGAAAATACTGAAGTAATCAGCCAAAACATAAGTTGATTAGAAAACTAGCTAACAGCTATTCTTCTGTTTTGGGTCACTGTGGACTTGATTAGCAACATTTACAGTGAGAACATGGACTATGTGGACGCCATGCTGGAATATGCGGAGGATGACATCAGTGTAAGTGTGTCTAAGACTAGAACTTACATGTGCATTCCAAGCTCCTGCCTTGGACAGAAATAGGTCTAGAGATGAGGGAAGAATCCAGAATGTACCAGACAGGAAAGTGTATTTTCCTGCAGACACAGAAAAGGAAGCTGGGACTATATGCAACAATAATTAATTTGACTTAAACATGGAGAGAACATGGCACCTGAAATGTCACAATTTTTTTCCAGAAGGCTTCTTGTGTCAATCCTTGATGTCTCTTGTATTGAACTGTTTTCAAGAGACAGCTTTTCTATTCGCATGGATTTTTTGAATATACAGAGTGTTCTGTGTCATTTCCAGTAGATTATTTACCCTTGGACAGGGTGATACTTTTAAGTGAAGAGAAAATAATGACCCCAGTTTTCTTTATTCAACTGGAAAAAAGCAAGAAAGGGTGTGGGGGAGACAGTGGTGCACCTGGCAGAGTGCACATGTCACCATGCAAGAGGACCTGGGTTCAAGTCCCTGGGTCCTACTTGCAGCAGGGGAGCTTCCTGTGAGGTGAAGCAGTACTGCAGGTGTCTGTCTAATCCTCTGCCCCTTTCTCCCCCTTGTTTCCTCTCTACGAAATAAAATGAAAAAAGAAGAGGACGATGGCAGCCAGGAGCAGTGGAGTCATGATGCAGCCACCAAGCCCTGGTGGCAATATAGTTCTTTGTGTATCATTTGATTTCTAGAATTGCAGTGCTGTATCCAAGACATTTATAATGAAGAAATTTTTTTTTTAGTCTCCAAGGTTATAGCTGGGACTAAGTACCAGCACTAAAATTCTACTGCTCCTGGAATCTGTATTTTTCCCTCCATTTTACTGGATAGGACAGACAGAAATTGAGAGTGGGGAGGAGAGAGACAACCGCAGACCTTCTTTGTTGCTAGTGAAGCAATCCACCTACAACTAGGGAGTCTGTGCCTTGAACCCTAGTTCTTGCTCTGGTCCTTGTGTTTAATACTACATGTGCTGAACCAGGTGTGCCACTGCCTGGCCCTCCCAAAACATTCTCTTGCCTACATTTTCTCTAGTGACTGAATAATAGTTAATAATCTCACATAAATATAGGGGTAGATTTCCATGCTCACCCCACTCCAAAGCTCTGTGTCTCCCATAACAAATAACTCCATAGTTCTCACAAACATTGAGATAATTTGACACTTCCATTTGGGGGAGGGGGACTGAACGTGATTACGCTTAGTGAAGTGAAAAGGTGAAAGCTATTAGGTGGCTTCACACATTTATGGAATACAGAGAAATGAGTCATGTGAACTTGAGCATAGAAACTTTGAGTATCTGTCTCAAATGTGTCAATTTACTTCTCTCACTGTGTTAGGATCCTTAGTCATTATGAGCTCAGGTAGTTCTTCTTCCCTGTTTTCTGTATTGTTCTCATGAGATCTGCTTACAGATATATTAGACCCTTTGATAATGCATGCAGGTTCCTTGGGCACTGTGTGCTCTTTGTTCAATTCTCTATAGCCTTTATGGTGGAATGATTTATACTGATCTATTATAAAACCAATTCCTCCTCCACTCTTGTCTCCACTAGCAACTTAGTGTGTCAAGAATATGCCTTCCACGCACCTGTTTGAGTTCACAGATTATAATGTGTAAGGACCTGGGTACCAGCCCTCTTCCCCACCTGCAGGGAAAAAGCTTTGTGAGTGGTGAAGCAGAGCTGCAGTTCTCTCTCTCTCTTTTCCCCCCTCTCTCCCCCCCTCTTTTACCCCATACCTATTTCTGGATGTCTCCAATAAATAAATTAAATTAATAATAAGCCTTTCCAGCTGGGCGGTTAACACAGCGGGTTGAACACACAAGTCCTCATCTACAGTGACCCAGAGGGGAGACATCACAAGCCTGGAAGCAGTCATGCAGGTGTCTCTCTCTGTCTCTTCTCCCTCTCTGTCCCCCTCCTCTCTCAATTTCTCTCTGTCCTATCAAATAAAATAGAAAGGAAAAAATGGCCACTGGCAGTGGTGTCTGCCTAAATAATGCTGGTGGGACTAAATAAGGACTGAATATATGTGACTTTCAGATATTTTTTAAGCTACTAAATGATTGGTTTTAAATTACTTCAATTTCTTCGCTAATTTTTATCCATCATGAACATATTTCTGTTTATATCATGTCAATAGGTGGAGTAGAAGTTTGTGGGTTTTTCTTTTTTCTTTTGCATAATTTGAGCATCTGCATCATGTCAGGGTTGGTCTTCACTCTGCAGCATTGATGACACTTTCCTGCTTCTTCATATACCAGGCAATGCTTCTCATCACGTTGGGGGAATTGTGGGTTTTTGCTTTCCAATAATTTGATTAGATAGCTGACATATTTTTTAAAGTTTAAATTTTTTTAATATTTATTTATTCCATTTGTTGCTCTTGTTATATGTCTGTAGTTATGATTGTTGTTGTCATCGTAATTGGATAGGACAGAGAGAAATGGAGAGAGGAGGGGAAGACTGAGAGGGGGAAAGAAAGATAGACACCTGCAGACCTGCTTCACTGCTTGTGAAGTGGCTCCTCTACAGGTGGGAGCCCGAGAATCGAGTCGGGATCCTCACACCAGTCCTTGTGATTAGTGCCAAGTGTGCTGAACCTGAGGCACTAAGGCCCGACTTCCAAGATAGTTGGCACTTCAAATTACAAATTACTCACTCAACTGGGAGTTACCTGTGTGTATATCCTGAGACTAGAGAGCAAGCAGGAAGAAATCCACATATCCTTGTCAACACACTTCTGAACATGCACTGAAAACCCAAGGAATCACTAAACTCTAGTGTCAACTCAAACCACCGTCACCCCCAGGGTTCAAGTCGCTTTGGTGCTGGACACAGTGCTCTCTCTCTCTCTGGAGAAACAGAGTTGCTGGGAAATGTGTTCTTCCAGAGCTCACTCCCAAGGTTTATTGTAACCCTGACTTCTTTCTCTCCCAGGACTCTGAGGAAGATGATCAGGGACCTGTGAGTTTCAGAATGGAAGAAACCAGAGAGTCACCTGCAGGTGAGTGTCAGGGCAATCTGAGAAGAGGCTGATTGGAGTGAGACATTAACTGCAAATACTCAGAGTAAATGGTTTCCAGCTTTGCTTCAATACCTTCTGACAGGGAAAAGCACAGGTAACAGGCCTCCATGCATTCAATAGACAGTGACCAACTCACTGCTCTGTAACAGGCTCTAGGGACAGTCCTTGCTTCTCTACTTCTTTCTCTGTGGCAGATTGGGCTTCTCTGTAGAGCTCTTCCTCATGAAGAATTCATGGCATTCCAGGCACAGGAATGTATAAGAGCATCTTCCTCTTTATTTTGTCAACATTGTTCTTGGGCACATGTGAGGGCAGGGTCTCCTGTCAGATTCAGGGACACAGAGACACAGAGACACAGCCTTCTTAGCACAGAAGGTCCAGGAGAAGGCCCGTGTGTCACATTCTACATGAGGTGAGTCTCTTCATGGTCAGCCTGGAACTAGACTGAGGTTTCTCTCCATCTGGATGGCAAACATCTGCAGGAGCATGAAGTGGGCCAAATGCCAGCCACTGAGGAGCTTCCACTAGCAGCCGATGACTCCCCCAGCCTGGCATGTGGAGACCATCAGGGGAGAGGGGACCCCCTGGGTTCCTGTAATTGCCTCCTACCAGGTCAGATCTTCCTTCCTGAAACAAGCTCATGACCCTGAAAACCAATCCCATGGGGGGGACGCAGGATTGGCAGGAACCCAGTAGCCCCCAGAAACCATGCACGTCTCCAAGAAAAACACAGCTCCCTTGCTAAGCTGTGGGCACACTATGTGGTCATGATGGGCTCATCACGGCACCTCAGCCTGAACCTATGCTTGGATTTCTCTCCTCACAGACTGTGACTGTCACCATGAAAATGGAATGGCACCACCGCCCGTGACTGAGGACCTGTCACAGGAACAGGAAGACTCCAGCTCAGCTTCCAGCCGCCAGGAATCCTTCCTTTTGGAGCAGCTACTAGAGGACACCCCAGGTCAGCTCCTCCTCAAGTCCAGGTCCCCAGGTCAGGTCAGCAGGGGAGAGGGGAACTGCACCCTTTGCTGCAAGTGCCACCTCTCTGGCCATCTATCCCCTCCTGAAAACAAGCTCAGGACACTGAAAACCAAACTCCCTGGGGAAATGGGACCAGAATATACACCAGAATTAACAATGACCCAGCATGATAACTTCCAGTGTCACCTTTACAGAAACCTCTTAAGTTCTCAATTAAAAAGCCAACTCCAGTTCCACACCTGCAAATTCAGTAAAAATTAGGGACTCCTGGTCTCCTGTCTCAAGTCCTCATTAAACATTTTCTGGCTGATATGCAGGAATCATCTCCAAGATTTTAGACTGTGTTTGCTCTCCCCATCAGTCCGTCTGCAATGGTGTCAGTGAGGTAGTGGACCCTCGGCTCCTTGGTTCTCGGAGTCCTTCATCCTCTCACTGTCTCTGCTCTGCTCTCTGGGTTGCCTCCTTTGTCCATTGCTAAACCCACTGCTATGTTCACAGGTATCTGTGCTGGAGGTGATTCTACCTATACCCTGGCAGCTCTGTTGGCAGAGGCCACCAGAAGGGCATCTTGCTGGCTGTGGGCCAGAGAAGTGACACTGTCACCGCCCTCCATGATGTGGCAGAGCTCCGTGTCCAACCGTCTGCACGGGGCCCTCTCATGGCTGTCTCTGCTGGACCTCACCGCCTCTGAGCTCAGGGTTGACTATCTGATGGGTTATGGGGACAGGGCCACCCACAAGGTGTCACTCTACAACTATGCCCTGGGCAACCCCATCATCCCCGTGAACCTGGCAGTGGAGGATATCAGGGACTGTGTCCATCTGGTCCACCAGAAGGAGGAGGCCACCCGCACTCAGTTCTCCTGCCTCATGGCCGTGCTGTGCACCCACAACCATACAGAGATTAACGAAGAGGAGAGGGAGGAGTGAGGCCCTCCATCCTGGTCCCCTGTTCCTGTTAGAGGTAGGCGCCTTCTTCCTGACTGATGTCAGTGGTACAAAGGTGACCAGGCTCCTGGACACTGCTCATCTACACCATGAATCTGGGTGAGCCTAGGCCATGTGAGATTAATCTAGCACCCAGTCTGTATGAGACGCACAGTGTTCTGCTTGATTGAAACAAGTCAAGAGAATCACATCCCAGCAAGGACAAGACTTCATTCTTCTGGCAGCACAGTCTGGGTGGGGGTGCAGACATTTGCTGTATTGATTTGAGAGGAAAGGTTTCTACTATGTGCTGACTAGGTTTTAATATATTTAATGCTTTTGATAATAATTAAATTTACCTAATGGCTAGAGACAGTAATTAAAATGGGAGGGAGAGACAGAGAAAGAGAGATACCTACAGCTCTGCTTTCCAGCTCCTGAAGCTTTCCTTTTCTGCATGTGAACACAGGGGCAAGAACCCAGGTCCTTGCTCACTGTGGCATGTGTGCTCACCAGGTGGGCAATACTCAGCCCCTTCATGCATTTATCTCCTTGGAGAAATTTTCTCCTGGGCTAATACATTTCTTCAGGAATCAAGAGGAAGCTACTATCTGAGAATGTGACTTAACTAAGACAGCTCTCTGTTTTTCATTTCAGGCATGACAGTAAGACAGCCTCCTAATTCCAAGCTGGGAGAGAGACACCTACAGAAAGGCGCAGTGATGGACCATCTCAGACCTCTCTGATAGCACCCTGTCTATCTACACCCTGCTCAGCTGCTAAGGAGCTCAGGGGTCCTCTCAGCACCTTGCTGGGGGCTCCCCTGGCAGGTCTGCAATCAGTGACACCACCTGGGTGTCTGCTGGAATGCCTACAGCCAGCTTTCCCCTTCTGAGAACTGACCCTTTCTTTTTCCTATTAGTATGATATACAATTGAGAACAATTATATTCTAATAGTTTGCAGAATTTTGAATTATTCCTCAGTGCTGCCATCTATGTGTAAAACTCCTGGTGGAAGACATGAAGCCATCTGACTAAGACACTTCTTTTAAACTTTTTGTCTAGTGGGGTCACAATGGAAAATGTCAACATTCCATATCCAGCTCATTTCATTTGAGTCATTTTCCTTGATCCCTTACACCCTGGTCTTTTCACAGAAATTTCTCACTTATTATTCTTTTCATGGTATATATGTAGTTATATAGTCTTTTACTGTACTTTCTTGCTTATTGCTATAATAAATATCACTTCATGACTCTGTGCCTTAGAACTTGGATGGGAAAGGATGGGAAATTGAAAGCCATAGTAAATATTAAAAAGAAATGTTTCTGAGTGGAGCCAGACATGTTCATTCCTACTAGAACCTGGCTTAAAAATGACAAGCTGAGAGCTGACCCCAGAGAGCCCTGAGCAGCCCCACCGCCACCGCCACCTAGTTACCATCACACCCTGGGAGAAGCTGCAGCTGCAGCAGCTGGCCCCAGTCACCATCACCACAACCATGAGCAGGGTGGCCTAGACCCAGCAGCTGCCAGCTGCCCCTGCCCTCAGCTCCACTGACACCAAGCCCAGTACAATGGCAGTGGCTCAGGGAGCGGCTGCCCAGGCAGCCTCACATCAGTGGTGCCTGCTGGCAGGGACAAGAAGTTCAAGGCAACGAAGGTTATGGTAACAGTAAAATGGTTCAATGTAAGGAACGGACATGGTTTCAACAACAGGAATGAGCTGAAGACCTTAAGTGCTTGCTTTTTGCCCCTTGAGCAGATAACCAGACTATCTGCATTATCTATGCAGCATGGGGTTTTTATTATTTTTACCTAAAGATGTCTCTTTTTGGTAATGACAAACGTGTGTGTGTGTGTGTGTGTGTGTGTGTGTGTGTGTGTGTGTGTTTTTAAAGGCCTGGTTTTTCTCAGTAAATCTTTAAAGGTTTTTAAATTGTTTCATATCTGGTCAAGTTGAGATTTTTAAGAACCTCATTTTTAATTTGTAATAAAAGTTTACAACTTGATTTAAAAAAAAAGTCACCAAGCTGCAAGTATCTGTTAATAAAGGTCAAATAAAAAAATGACAAGGGGGTCGGGCGGTGGCACAGTGGGTTAAACGCATGTGGCGCAAAGTGCAGGAACCAGCATAAGGATCCCGTTTCGAGCCACCGGCTCCCCACCTGCAGGGGAGTCGCTTCACACAGTGAAGCAGGTCTGCTGGTGTCTATTTTTCTCTTCCCTTCTCTGTCTTCCCCTCCTCTCTCCATTTCTCTCTGTCCTATCTGTGTTCTACCTGCTGAGTCACCTCCGGAGCTTCTCTAAATGCTGTCTGCTGTACAGCCACAGTTTCACTTCATCCTTGTGACAATCCTATCAAATCAGCATAGATTCTGTCCCCTTTGGAGTATTAGGGTCAGAACTCAGTGATACCACTTGAACTGTCACCCCAGGGGGGCTCCAATTCATCCTCATGCAGGAGAGCAGGACAACTTCTCATGACAGACAAGGGGATAATGAATGACATCTTGGCTGGCTTAACATATATACTTACAGGTTCTGGTGGATTAGTTCAGTACTTTTTTCTTTTGTGCAGAGTATAGTACATCATTTTAAAGGTAATGCCTACCTAAACTTACAAAGTTACTGTTAACATATTTTCTATGATTTTAAGTAAAGGCTGGTTGCAAATGTTCCTTTCTAGCAATGACTCATTAAAATTTTTCTTTTTGTTATTCTATGACTACACCAGATGAGAATATCCGCTGAAGTCTGAAAATCTTGCTCTTCAGTAATTTTCATGTAATTATTATTATTATTATTATTTTTAGAAAAACTCATACTTTACTGTGGTTGCCATGGACAGACAACCAGATTCTTGCCTGAATTCACATTAAAGTGGCCATGTTGCTCTGTGTACAGACAGTCACCACCTAAGCTGTTGACACCCAGCAACAATTCTAGGCCCCACTTCCTTTCAGCCTTCCTTCCAAGGATTCCCTCTGCTCAAAAGGCATATTTCTGTCTCAGCTCAAAAATAAATAAATAAATGTCATGTTATCTTATCCCTGGATACCAAAATTCTCAAACACGAATGGGCATAGGGGCAGAAAGTAATGGCTGAAAAAGCAGAGCAGTGGCTACTGAACTCCAGCTGCCATGGACAGCTCAGTCCATTCCTTGTCACTACTGTTCAGGCTAGAAGGCAGAGTAAGTGCTCCTATCTGTGTCTGGCACACCACAAGACAGAGCTGAGACTTGGCCTTTCAAAAGGAGAGCCCTGACACCACACACACACACACACACACACACACACACACACACCATCTTACACACTCCAGAACCCAGACAAAGAAAATGTCAGTCTTCTGGGAATGGACTGTTTGATAAAAACAGCATTAAGTAAAACTATGGTGGATGAAGAATGACTTTTCCTTTTAATGTGCAGAAGTAGAAAGAGTGAGAGAGACCGGAGCACTGAGGCTTTCTTCAATGCTATGGGGGCCCGGGCTCAAACTTGGGTCAAACATGTGGCAAAGCTCTGCATTATCCAAGTGAGCAACTTCATCAGTCCTTAAAAGTGATTTAACTGCACAAGAACACTCTGCTTGCTGACTTCCTGCTTATTCATTTGTTTTAATGTAGTGCCAGAAATGAGCTCTGAGCCTTGTACATATGCAACATCAATTTATGGATTCATGCGTGGCAGATAACACTACTGAGAGACCTCTTTGGCCCTTTTTCTTTCTTCACTATCTGGGGGACAGGAGAGAAGAGGAGTATCACATCATCATTCTGCCTCATCAGGGGAGCTACCACAGTGCTATCCATAGGACTCCCATGTGGTGCCCAGACTCAAACTCATGGTAAGGTATATGTGCTGCCCACTGACTCATCTTGTCCTTACGACTGACTTCCTGAACACAACTCTTCATAACCAATGTACTGGCAGTGCTGACACTGGACTCCCTTCTGCCCAGGACACAAAGGCATAGTTATTTTTATTGTGTCCAGTGAAACACCAGGGCATATCTATTCTGTGTGTCAATATAATACACTTAATTAACACTCCTTTAAAATCTGTAGTCAAAGTGCCTATTATTCAATAACTTGGGCAACTGAGAAACTATGACTTCCATGTTTTCTTAAATCAATATTATATATTTACTTTTTTGCCACCAGTGTGTGCAAAAATCAACCACTCCAAGTAGACTATTATCTCTTTTTTTTCATACAGAGGATGGAATATAGAAAGGGGGAGAGAGAGAGGAGGGGGAAGGAGGAAGAGAGAGGGGGGAGAGAGGGAGGAGAAACACCACAGCACTACTTTACCACTCATGGAGTTTCCCCTATGAATGGTGCTCCTATGAATACTTAGCATGGCAACGTGTGTGCTCTACTAAGTGAGCTATCTCCTAGTCATCACCTCAATATGTTGTTTTAAATAACAAAAGCATCAAGGCACCTCTGCACCCTATGTGCATTTCATGAAAGATACTCTGTTAAGAGCAATAACAGATCCTCTAACAATATAAGAAAAGCCCCATTATAATCCTTTACTTTCAATACTGGTCAGGTTCTAGGTACCTGGAATACAATGTATTTAAATTCTGCAAAGCACTTTTTTTATAGGATAGGACAGAGTGAATTTTTTTATTATTTATTTATTTTTCCCTTTGTTGCCATTGTTGGTTTTTATTATTGTTGTTATTGATGTCATCGTTGTTAAGATAGGACAGACAGAAATGGAGAGAGAAGGGGAAGACAGAGAGGGAGAAGAGAAAAAGAGACACCTGCAGACCTGCTTCAACACTTGTGAAGCGACTCCTCTCCAGGTGGGGAGCCAGGGGCTCGAACTGGGATTCTTATGCCAGTCCTTGCACTTTGCGCCACATGTGCTTAACACGCTGCGCTACCACCCAACTCCCTTTTTTATCTTTATTGATTTATTTATTGGATAGAGACAGCCAAAATCAAGAGGGAAGAGGGTGATAGAAGGAGAGAGACAGAGAGATACCTGCAGCCCTGCTTCACCACTTGTGAAGCTTTCCCCCTGCAAGTGGGGACCAGGCTTGAACCTGGGTCCTTGCACATTGTGACATGTGCACTCAACCAGGTGTGCCATCATCTGGTCCCAGGACAGAGTGAAATTGAGAGAGGAAGGGAAGATAGGGGAAGAGAAAGAGATGACTGCAGACCTGGTTCACTACCTGTGAAGCAACTCCCATGTAGGTAGGGAGCTGGGCCTTGAACTGGGATACTTTCACAGGTCCTTGCACTTCATACTATGTATGCTTAACCAGAAGCACTACTGCCGCCCCCCCAAAGGACTTTTTCTATTGAGTATTATTATTAATTGCTATTATTTATTTTGTTACTTATACCATTTAAAAAAACCTAACAACAGAGAGATACAGGATATATATGTCAAAGGGGAGAAATACCAAAGTAATCTGAATTCTATAGAAGGGTTTTACATGTTAAATTTCATTTCCACCACAAGTAACCTATAACATTCAGAAATACTGGAAAGTAGAATACATGTTTATTTTTGTCTCAAACAGTACCACTTAGGATAATTATACTATAAGTGCAAAATTCTTGCGAAGAAGGAGGAATAAATGCTAAAGAGTTTGAATCAATGACTTAGAATGCTGAACTGAGAACCTTTATTTCATCTGCTTGGTTACTGGACATCGTACTCATTTTGCTCACTCAAGTTACCTTTTAGTCTCAAGTTCAATACACAAGTTTGACATGACAAGTTTGACATGACAAGTGACATAGATGACATCTGTGGCTTATATGAACTCTTAACCAAGAACAGAGAAACATGGAGGAAAGAGTTACTAAAGGGAACTGAGTGATTTGCATGTATAAAGTGCAGTTCCCTTGAACAACTTTTACTGAGAAGAACCCTCAGATCTGCTGAACTACTGATAGAGGATAAATCGACTCTAAATGTTGGTGGAGAAGATAGTGTCTTTGGTGCGTGTAGTTCCTGTTCCTGTCCCTGCAGGCCTGCAAGGCCCTACCTTTCAGTCCAAATGTACCCACGTACACCATACACCCTGAATCCCACTAGCCATAATGCCAGATGTGGGGTACAAAATAATTCTCTTTTGTTCTCTTGCAGGCAATGAAAAAGTCACCCCATCTAAAGGAAATGGTGCACACTCTACAACTACTATTAGAGCCAAAATCTCTGAGTCACAGCCGCCTGCACAAGGCAATTTGGCTACTGGAAAATTCTGATCAATGACATTTTTTGAAAACCCAGAGTAACAACTTGACCTGACAAAAATTAGCATGTTTTTATCATTTTACCTTTTTTTATGCCTTGGTTAACTATCACCTTCTTTCACCAGAGAAATAAAGCAGGTAAACTGAAAATTGTGCTGTAATGCAACTCAACCTCAAATCTGAATGAGTCACTCCCAGGGGTGAAAGTGGAGCTAAAAGGGGTCTGTTGCTAACTGGGCTTTGGAATCTCTGAATGTGCCACAGGGACACTCTCCAATTGTCTCCTTGCTGAGAAGTCTTCAAGTCTTAGGACTGAGTGTCAATCAGAAGCACAGGCCTACCTGCCCCCAAATTGATGACTGGGTGAGAACAGAGAAGTCCCCAGCCAGCAACCCCTTCCACCCCAGTTCAGTGGCAGGTGAGGTGTCCCGTCCCCCCCCCCCCCCCCCCCCCCCCCCCCCCCCCCCCCCCGCGCACTCCAGCCAAAGGTGATGGAGAGGCAACAGTGCTTCAATCTCCCTAACACAGCCCCTGCAGAATCAATCAACACTGAAGACGGTTCTGCTGGCAATGGCCATATTTTAATCCATACAAGAGTTCCACCGCTGATAAATCATGGATTCCGAATCCCAAGACCTTCACCGAGAGCGACAGGCTGGTGGAGTCCCCCAGCCAGGAGGAGCCCAGAGTTTCCTGGGCCAGTGCAGGCAGGTCCCCTCTGCTAGCCACCTCGCCCGAGCTCGCCACCCCCTCCCCACCTCTTGCAACTCTTCTCTCCTTTAGGCTCCCCAAGTCTGATTCGTCCCTACACCCTGGGCACATCTCAGGGATGGGTGGTGGGTGAGGGGCGAGGCGGTGGGCAGCGGCCCCCCTACACACACACCCCAGCCAGCCCACCTGGCCGCACCCGCCGCCCCCTGGCCAAGGCGCACAGGGCTGTTCTCATCACATCATTATTTCTCCTGCAAGAGAGGGAAGGGGCGCAAGCAGCAACAGCTGCTGCCAGGGGAGGCTTGGTTACAAAATCCTCTTCTGGGTAGCGCCTTGCTTAGCAACCTCCCCTAAAAAAGCCAGCAAGCTTGCTCAAACTTGGAAAGCAGGGCGTTGGCCACCCCCTGCCAGCGCGCGCCTTCCCCCCACCCCAGTCGCAGCAGTTGAGGCCACCCCACACCAGCGACCCCACACCTCTCCTTTCCCGGGGGTCCCAGAGAGCGTCACCACACGGAATTGACCAAGGAGGTTGGGGGTTGGGGTGCAATGTGCCGCCTGCCCCACCACCACCACGGTGGTTGCCCCTCTGGCGCCGGAACTCGAGTCCCAGTCATCATGTAGGCCTCTCGCTGGTCAGCCCCTCCATGGGTCTCCTGGCTACTGGGCTCACAGGGCCGAGGAGGGACCATCGCACCTCCGCGGCGCCCCACTCGAAGCCCGCCGTGCACCCCATAGCCTGGGACCCAGGGACCCGCCATGGTGCAGGACGCGAGTGCTGGCTCCAGGCACTCAGTGCCGCCGGGGCGCGGGGCCACGCTGCCGGGGGGACCTCGCTCTGGCTTGGGAGCAGCGACCTAAGCACTCTCGCCCCCAAGCAGTTTCCCGCAGGGTCCCCTGCCCACACCCACGCGCTCCACGGGGACCCTACCCCGCCACCTGCCACCTCCCCTCCCCCCGACAGCTCCTGCGCCCCACCCAACAGGGTCCCATAGTCTCACTGGCTCCGGGCACTCAGTGCCGCCGGGGCGCGGGGCCACGATGCCAACTCGGGGTCCCACGCACAGGTGCCAGGGGGCCTCGCTCTGGCTCGGAAGCAGAGACCTATGCGCTCCCGCCCCCACTCAGTCTCGCGCAGGGTCCCCTGCCCACACCCGCGTGCTCCGCGGGGACCCTACCCCGCCACCTGCCACCCCCTCCCCCCCCCGCTCCCCGAGGGCACCCGCGCTCTGACCCGACCCGGCCCGCAGTCGCACCTTCCTCAGAGCAGACATCCTCGAGTGCTCCAGGTCACATGGCAAGCGGGCCTCTAGGCGGGCATCTTAGTCCCGTTGCCTTCGAGACTTGAGGCTCCGTTGGTCAGTCAGTCAGGGTTCCTGTTGGTCCAGCGCTGCCGCCACCACTGCTGCCTAGCGCTGTGACCTAGCTCCAGCCTGGTTTTGGTCTGTGCCAGAGGCTGGCGCCTGCGCACTCAGTGCCCAGGGAGGCACCTAGGCACTGGGGGTGAGGTGGGTGTGCGCGCTCCACCCAAGGGGCCAGCCCCCTGCACGCCTGGGGGGGGGCTCAGCCCCTGGTGCTTCACACCTCGCGCCCCAGCCCAGGCCCCTGGCCCGCCCTCCTTCACCCCACCACCAGAGTCCCTCCATACAGACAACTGTTTTGCAGGGACCCGTGGGTCAAGCGGGGAAATGGGGACTGAGGAGGGCCCAGGGTGGATATCCTGCCAGGGCTGCGGCCTCCACCGCGGTGCGCTCAAGCCCAGCCCCTGGGCGCTGCAAAGTACCCTGCAGGACCACGCAGCCCCGCGCAGGAAGGCCCCGCTGGGGACCCAAAGCTCCTGGGCGCGGAGCTCCTGTGCCCACAGAAGTCTTCACAGTGGCTGCCTGCTCCGTGCACCAGAGAGAGAGAGAAAGAAAGAAAGGACAGAGGGAGTAAGGAAGGGAGGGAGCCATGAGAGTGAGAGTGTGTATGCATGCTGGGAGAGTACAGTGATCAAATTGGAGTTGGGGACCCATAGTTGAACTCAACATCTGGAAGTATCTCTTTGAGATACAAGATAAAGCAATTCTCATTACTTCCTAGACATGTTCTATGCCCTCAGTTTAAAACATGGGCATTTCAACAGGACAATAAAAATAAAATACCATGATGTGGAGTGTGGTTCAAAAAGAGGAGAGATATAGACAGACATACAGATAGAGAGACACAGAAAGAGGAAGGAAACCTGGAGAAATATGAAAGTCTTCTATAAATTTCCAAAAAAGATGATGCTAAGAAACTGCTCTCAACCCCTGTCCCCTAAACCTGTAGCCTGGAAGGCACTGTCCAGTACAGCTTTGGGGGTGTAAGGGGGCTATGCTCACAGAGGAATGAGTGCACTTTCCATGTAAATATGTTGAGCTCCTCTCATGAGCTGAACCAGAAAAAGGAGGAGACACAGCATAACAGAATGAAAATGAGGAGGCACCACCCTGCACTTGTGAAGCCTCATTTACCTTCCAAGTTCAAATATCTAGAAAACGATTAAAACATAAAACCTAACAAGAAACACTAAAATGCTATTCCACATCATACAACATGTTGCTTTCAAAGAAGGTCCAGAAATCACCCCTT
>NC_080163.1:172197438-172290926 GCF_950295315.1 Erinaceus europaeus
TTTTGATATATGTCCTATTTGTGGTGGTCTGATTGTTTATAGGAGACCTTTCAGAACTTCTTTCAGGGCAGGCTTGTTGATAGTTGATTCCTTCAACTATTGCTTGTCTGAGAAGGTTTTGATGCCTCCATCGAGTCTGAATGACATTTTAGCAGGATATAGTATTCTTGGTTGAAAGCCTTTCTCATTGAGCACTCGATAGGTATCTTGCCATTCTCTTCTGGCCTGTAGTGTTTGTGTGGAGAAGTCTGCTGCTAATCTTATGGGTTTTCCTTTGTAGGTGACTCTTTGTATTTCCCTTGCAGCCTTCAGGATCCTTTCTTTATCCTTACTCCTTTCCATTCTAAGTATGATATGTCTTGGTGTCTTTAGGTCTGGGTTAATTCTGTTTGGGACCCTCTGGGCTTCTTGAATCTTTATGTCTTTGATGTTGTCTAGACTAGAGAAGTTTTCAACTATTATGGCCTGGAAAATGCTTTCTTCCTCTCCTGCTCTTTCTTCCTCTGGTATGCCAATAATGCATATATTGTTTCTTTTGAAGTCATGCCATAGGACTCTGTTGTTGTTTCAGCATCTATTTATCTCTTTTTGAGATCTCTTACTTCTTTGTTAGTTGTCTCTAATTTATCCTCAATCTTGCTAATTCTGTCTTCAGCCTCATAGATTCTATTCTCTCTGCCCTCTACTGTTTTCTGGAGTTCATCTATTTTGTTGCCCTGTTCTGATACTGTTTTAGCTTGTTCAGCTAGTTGCGTTCTTAGCTCAGCAATTTCAGCTTTCAGCTCTCTAATAACCATGAGATAATTAGTATTTTCTTCCATAGTCCCATTTGTTGTTCCTGTATTTCTGATTACAATTTTTTCAAATTCTTTACTCACTCCTGTTATTATTTCCTTAGCTAATGTTTGGATGTTGAACTCATTATTTTGTGCTTCACCCTCTGGAGGACATTTAGCTGGACTCCTGTCCTGGTTCGATTCTCCAGTATTTCTTCTTGTTGTTTTAACCATTTTATATATTATGTTATGAATTCCCTTTATCAGTACTTTTCAAATTACTGATCACTATTGACTGGATTGACCTGTGTCTAAGTAAGTTAATTAAAGGGTTCACAGTGGTGGAAGTTACCAGTTGTTTCCATAGTTTTTTAATCAATCCCTGAGTTGGAGCTCAGTGGTTTAAAAGCCTCTTTTTTTCCTTCCCTGTAGGCTATGGGAGCCTGAGGGCTTTTAAAATATCAGTAGGCTTCTTAGCTTAATCACTGACTCCTGACCAAGAGATAAAGCAGGGTGTGGCATAGGTAATCCAGTGGTTATGCAAAGAGATTTTCACAGCCCCTCAGCTATGCCACGGAGGTATAGGTCTTCTTCTGAGTTTCCTGGTTAGATCTCTGTCCCCTGGTGTCCCTCCCTGTCGCTGCTCCAGATGCTGAGGGCAGTAGCAATGGAGACTCAGAGTTGCACTTGGTGAGTCTCTGGGGAGTCCTCTCCTCCCTTCAGCTGTCCCCTTGTTCATGGAGCAGACTGGAGGTGGTGTCTCAACTGATAAACTGCTGGACTGTTAGCAGTCACTTCATCTCTCCTTTCACTCCTCTCTCCTCTCTGTCACCAGCCACACGTGTTTGTACTCACCGGTGATTCAGTGGGTTCCTGTGGTCATTCTAGTCCTGTCTTGTTCAGTCCCGGGAGGTCTCCTTTGGTATTCCTAGTTGATCTGGGAGAGGAGAGGAGAGGAGAGAAAGTGATATGCTGCTGCTCATAGCTCTGATCCGGAAGTCTCCTTTCCTTTCTTTTTCTCCTCTCTCTCTGGGACTCTTGCTGCACTACAAATCAACTGCTCCTATGGCTATTTATTTGATTTTTCTTTTTTTATAGGAAAGAGAGAAATTGAGAGAGGAGGGGAAGATACTTGAAAGAGAAAGAGAAACTGCATATCTGCTTCACCACTTCTGAAGTGACCCCCATGCAGATTAGGAGCAGAGGCTTGAACCAGAATCCTTCTGTAGATCCTTGCACTTTGTACTATGTACACTTAACCTGTTGCACCATAACCCACCTCTCCCCCCTCAAGAGAGATAGACACCTGCAGACCTGCTTCACCTCTCAGGAATCCTCCCCACTACAGGTAGGGAGTGAGGGTTCAGCCCTGGGTTCTTGCACTTGGTAAAGTGTGTGCCTAACCAGCTGCACCACCTCCTAGCCTGCTTTCCTTTTTTTTTATTCCTTCTTTCACATAATTTGAGCTTATGCATAATGTCAGGGTTGGCCTTCATTCAGCATCTCTGATGACACTTTCCTGCTTCTTCATACACCAGGCAATGCTTCTCCTCAAGTAGGGGAAAATGTGCATTTTTTTCTTTCAAACCATTTGATTAGATAGTTGATATTTTTAATTACAAATTAATCAACTAGGAATTACCTGTGTGTATATCCTGAGACTAGAGAGCAAGCAAGAAGAAATCCATATATCCTTGTCAACACACTTCTGAACATGCACTGAAAACCCAAGGATTCACTTAAATCTACAGTGTAGACTCTAAACCACAGTCACCCCCAGGGGTGAAGTAGCTTTGATCCTGGACACAGGGCTCTCTCTCTCTCTGAGGAAACAAAGCTGCTGGAAAATGTGTTCTTCCACTGTTCACTCCAAAAGCTTGTTGTGACCCTGCCTTCCTTCTCTTCCAGGATGCGAATTCCAGTCTGGAAGAAACCACAGAGCCACCTGCAGGTGAGTGTCACGGTAATCTGAGAAGAGGCTGATTGGAGTGAGATATTAACTGCAAAGACTCAAAGTAAATTGTTTCCAGCTTCGCTTCAATACCTTCTGACAGGGAAAAGCACAGGCAACAGGCCTCCGTGCATTCAATAGACAGTAACCAACTCACTGCTCTGTAACAGGCTCCAGTGACAGTCCTTGCTTCTCTACTTCTTTCTCTGTGGCAGATTTGCTCTGTAGCGCTCTTCCTCATGAGGAATTCATGGCATTCCAGGCACAGTAATGTATAAGAGCATCTTCCTCTTTATTTTGTCAACTCTTTTCTTGGGCACATGCGAGGGCAGGATCTCCTGTCAGGTTCAGAGACACAGAGACACAGAGACATGGCCTTCGTTGCACAGAATGTCCAGGAAAAGGCCCGTGTTTCACACTTACAGTGAGGTGAGTCTCTTCATGATCAGCCTGGACCTAGACTGAGGTTCTCTCCATCTAGGTGGCAAATATCTGCAGGAGCATGAAGTGGGCCAAATGCCAGCCACTGAGGAGCTTCCACAGGAAGCACAGGAGTCCCCCAGCCTTGCATCTGAAGACCAGCAGGGGAGAGGGGACCCCCTGGGTGCCTGTGTATGCCTTGAGCCAGGTCAGATCTTCCTTCCTGAAACAAGCTCATGACACTGAAAACCAATCCCATGGGAGGGAGGGCAGGATTGGCAGGGACCTAGAAGCCCCCAGAAACCATATGCATCTCCACTGACTCTGGTAGAGGTGGAGCTGCAGTGCAGCTCAGAGTTGCAGGGATGGACTGGACTCTATTCTGAGCTTGTATTGGAGAAGCCTTGGTGTTCCTGTTACAGTGAAACTATCAATTCCACCCCCAGAGCAGACTCATTTCCCAAGTCGTCTTCAGGCCCAGATGAGCAAGAAACTAGACTGAAAGTCTATGTGTTATCAGGTGTCTTTAAAATGGTCGTTCTAGCCAGTCCCTCCCCCTTCCCCAATATAATGCTAAAACTCTCCCACCAATCTTTGTGCCTTGTAAGAAAAGGCCTAGCTGGCATTTTTTGCATCAGAATAGAATGGATTAAAATATTTTAATATGATAATGCGAATCCAGAAGAACTGACTTACACTTTCAAGGTTGTATTCATACCCCATCAACCCTGAGGTATTCATAAAACAAATCTTGCCTAAACTCTGAAGACATATCATTTTAATAAGCTAGTCTGTTTATTCATCCCACTCAGCCCCCATGGATAGAGCATCTCTCTTGTTTGGTCACTGAGGCAACATGAACTCTTCCTTTAAATAATGCCCAGCACAGCAGGACCAGGCCTGACAGGGTGACACAGGACTCTGTTTCTCTGCTGCTGCCTGTGCTCAGCCTCAGAGGACTCTCTGGGTGTAGAGTGAGTGTAAGGAGATGTGGCATTCTTCCTCAAGGCGTTCTCTCTGCTGAGACTCCATATTGAATTTATCTGGATTCCAGTTACAAATATTAAGTTCAGTAAAACATACGGTCACATACCTCAACTCCTCATTAAACATTTTCCTGCTAATATGCCGGGATCGTGTCTCCTAGACTTAAGACTAGGTTTGCTCTCCCCTTCTGTACCTCTACAATGGTTTCAGTGAGGAAGTGGACCCTCGTTCTCCTCGTCCCTTGGTTCTCCAAGCCCTTCATCCTCTCACTGCCTCTGCTCTGCTCCCTGAGGCTCCTCCTTTGTCCATTGCTAAACCCACTGCTATGTTCATAGGTCTCTGTGCTGGGGGTGACTCTACCTGGACCCTGGGCAGCTCTATTGACAGAGACAAGAACAAGAGTCTGTCAGTGGCTGTGGAGCAGAGGAGTGAGGACAACACTGCCTTCCGTGACATGGAAAGCACCAGGCAGTGCTCCATGTTCATTCATCGGCACAGGGCTCCGACACGGCCACCTGTATTGACCCAGACTGCCCCGGAGCCTAACACTGAGTTTCTGATGGGCTCTGGGGACAGGACCACCCACAACGCGCCAGTCACCAACACTGCTCTGGCCCTTTACAGGCCCCGTTATCCCATTAATAGTGTCATATATTGGTATATAGTCATTTGTTGTATTTTTCTGTTTATTGATATAATAAAATTTATCCTATAATTCTGTACTTATATGATCTCTATTTTTTGTTCAAGGCTCACATTAGCCCCTTGCTGAGGCCTCACCTGGGCAGTTCTGGAATCAGCCGAGGTCATGTGTGTCTCTGCTTAAATTTTATGAACTTCAGGGTAAATTTGGTTGTGTTCTCAGTCTGTCTTGTACATGCCTGTTAGCAAGCATCTCTTTCCTTACAATGTCAGAATTTTTGGAAACCTGTTCCATACATACCCAATTTCACATTTCTGAATCATAGGCTCATGTCTTTTAGAGCTTACTAATGCCTGGGACGGGTGCTGTCTTTGTTGATCTCACAGCAGCCTATGACACGGTCTGGCACCGTGGTCTCCTAGTCAAGATCTCAAGATGCCTGCCTCCATGGGTGGCCAACACTATATCGTTTCTTCTCCAAAACAGAAGATTCCGGGTGCATCTGGGTGACAAGTCTAGCAGATGGAGACTTGTCTCAAGTGGCCTCCCCCAGGGCTCTGTTCTGGCTCCTGCGCTATTTAATATTTACATCAATGACCTCCCAGAAACTTCTTCAAGGAAGTTCATCTATGCCGATGACATCTGCTGTGCAACCCAGGCATCCAAGTTCGACATCCTTGAGGAAACACTCACGAAAGACATGTCTCTGATATCTGATTACTGTAAAAAATGGCGACTAATCCCTAGCACTGCAAAAACTGTATCATCTGTTTTCCATCTACACCATGCCTCGGCCTCGCGTGAGCTTAATGTGCAGCTTGGCGATACGAGAATCCGACATGAAGCCCAGCCAGTATATCTTGGCGTTACTCTCGATCGCACTCTGTCATTTCACAAACATCTCATAAAAACTGCAGCAAAGGTGGGTGCGAGGAATAACATCATTGCAAGACTGGCCAGCTCCTCATGGGGTGCGAGCGCTTCCACACTACGATCATCATCTCTGGCATTATGCTATTCCACTGCAGAATACTGTGCCCCAGTATGGTTCCGTAGCCCCCATGTCCACCTGGTCGATTCCAAATTATATTCCTCCATGAGGATCATTTCTGGAACCATCCGTTACACACCGGTTCCATGGCTGCCAGTTCTTAGCAACATCACCCCGCCAGATATCCGTTCATTTTCCACGTCTACGCTCGACCGGACCTGCCAATATATGCGGATATCTTCGCCCACCCAGTCCAACGCTTGAAGTCTTGTCACCCAATCTGGTCCCCTACGCCTACTGTGAACTTCTCTGTTCCAGACTCTTGGAAAGAGAGTTGGCAGTCAGCTGAGGTAAAGAACAAACACCTCATCACAGACCCCTGCAAGCGTCAACCCGGCTTTGACCTAGCACGTTATGATTGGGCCCCCTTAATCGCTATCGAACAGGCCATGGCTGGTGTGCCGCTATGTTCCATCGCTGGGGAGCCAGAGACGACCTGAACTGCCCCTGCAGCTACAGAGAGACTATGACCCACATAATCAACGACTGCCACCTCTCCAGATTCAAAGGAGGTCTCGAAACTTTACATCAGGCTCAAACTGACGCTGTTGACTGGCTACGAAAGAAGGGCAAACACTAGAAGAAGGAGAAATGCCTGGGATTATTATTATTATTTTCATTGTTGAAGTTACTGTTGTTGATATCATCGTTGTCATTGGATAGGACAGAGAGAAATGGAGAGAGGCTGCAGGGGGGTCACTTCACAGGTGGTGAAGCAGGTCTGCAGGTGTCTATCTTTCTCTCCGTCTCTGTCTTCCCCTCCTCTCTCCATTTCTCTCTGTCCTATCTAACAATGATGACATCAATAACAACAACAATAATAACTATAACAATAAAAAGCAAGGGCAGAAAGGGAAAATAAACCCACATGTGCATACATAATAAAGGACTAAAACCTTTTCAGTAGGGGGGAAAGAAGTCCTGTTCAATAGCTGAGGCTGGGTAGTCAATTGGAGAAAAATGAAACTGCACCAGCAATTAACACCATATGCCAAATTAACTCAAAATGGGTCAAAGATCTGGTTATTGGAACTGAGAACAAAAAATATAGAGAAAACATTGGTGAAAAACATCCACAATTTAACATCAGGCTCTATTTGGAGACTCATTGCTATGAGTAAGCAAAACTAAAACAAGGATAAATTACTGGGACTACATCAAATATATAAGGGAGTCGGGCTGTAGCTCAGCGGGTTAAGCGCAGGTGGCACAAAGCACAAGGTCGGCATAAGGATCCTGGTTCGAGCCCCCGGCTCCCCACCTGCAGGGGAGTTGCTTCACACGCGGTGAAGCAGGTCTGCAGGTGTCTATCTTTCTCTGTCCCTCTCTGTCTTCCCCTCCTCTCTCCATTTCTCTCTGTCCTATCTAACAACGACAACATCAATAACAATAATAACTACAACAACAACAAAAGACAACAAGGACAATAAAAGAGAAAATAAATAAATAAAATATTTTTTTAAAAAATTACTGGGATTACATCACATATATCAGCTTCTATGAATTTAACAGCTTCTTCTAAAATAAACAGACACACACACAAACACACACACACTCACACACAAAGGTAACCCAGAATTTGGCAGAAGATACCTGGATGTCACACAACTGACAAGAAACGGATAACAAATGATAATAAACAAATCATATGACTCAATGATAACAACAGAACAGACTCATTATTAAATCACTAATAAAAATAGAAAAAAAAAATCAATGTTCCTCCCTCCACAAGTGTATAGAGAACATGTTTTCTTTAGTATTTGTGTTAAGCTAGCTAGGCTAAATAAACTCTTTTCTAAATATTCTACAGAATGGATGTAGAGCCTCAGAAAGTTACTAAGAAGGCACCTAGCAGATAGTGTGCTTCTTTGTTTTTATAGATTTTTTTTCTCTTGCTTTCTTTAAATTAGTGATTCAATAATGATTAAGAAGATTGTGGGATAAGAGAAGTACAATCCCATACAATTCCAGTCACCGGAGTTCCCTATACCCTCCCCTCCACTGGAAGGTTCCCTAATCTTTATCCCTCTGCGAGAATGGACAAAAGATTCCTTTTTTTTTCCTCCAGGGTTACAGCTGTGGCTTGGTGCCTGCACTACAGTACACTGCTTCTGGAGGTCATTATTTTCCATTCTTTTGTCTTTGTTGTTACTGCTGTGGTTATTGTTGCCATTGAGATTGTTGTTGGATAAGACAGAGAGAAATCCAGACAGGATGGGAAGACAGAGGTGGGGAGATAAAGACAGATACCTGCATACCTGCTTCACTACTTATGAAGTGCCAACTCAGCAGTTGCGGAAAAGGGGGCTCGAACTGGGATCCTTACTCCAATCCTGGAGCTTTGTGCCATGTGCGCTTAACCCGCTGCCCTAACACCCAGCCCCTGGACCAAAGACTTTATGGGATGCAGAAAGTAGAGTTGTGACTTCTGTAATTCCTTCTCCACTGGACATGGTCATGGAGAGGTAAGTAAGTCCATACCCCCAACCTGTTTCTGTCTTTCCCAAGTGAGGCAGCAGGGCTTTGGGGAGGTAAGAGTTATATCTTTTTTTCAGTCTCCTATGATTTCACATGAAAAATGTTGATTTTCTTAAACCTCTGGGGTTATTGCTGGGGCTCAGTGCCTGCACTATAATCCACTGCTCCTGGAGGCTATTTTCCCTTTTGTTGCTAATCATTGTTGTTATTAACACTGTTGTCACTGTTGTTGGATAGGACAGAGAGAATATGAAAGAGGACAGGAAGACAGAGACGGGGAAAGAGAGAGAGAGACACCTACAGTCCTGCTTTACCTCTTGTGAAGTGACCCCCCTGCAGGTGGGGAGCAAGGGTCTCCAACTGGGACTCTTAGGCCAGTCTTTGAGATTTGCACCATGTGTGCTTAAACCACTGCACTGCCACCTGGTCCTCGACTTTTTTTCTTTTATAATATACTTGTTAATTTTTTACAAGATGCTTTCAAATTATTTTTTAATTTTATTTATTTATTTTCCCTTTTGCTGCCCTTGTTGTTTCAAATTCTTCATAACAGCTGACTCTATCTTTTCAAATAGTCTCTGAGTAAAGAATATTTCATGCTCCTAAGGGAGGCTGGACAACATACCCTATGTTCCACCTGAGGATGATGGATCCTAAATTGGGGCAGCTTGGAACATTCGTACTCATGACCACAGAATGTGAACTCAGATCTATAGGGATGCAGAGGTCATATAGGCTCCTAAGATGAATATGGACATCAAATCAGATCAAATTTATGGGGCTTACAGTCATCAATATTTATACACCTTTCCCACTTTTGGGAGCTACTCTCTTCCCTGATTCAGCTTTCTGGTCCTTTTTCCAGCCATGATATCATCTTCAGGATCTTCCCCCATAATCTACCTCTTGAATTACCAACTTTTATAATCAATCCGAAATTTAATTTTAGATCTACTAGTGGGTGGCATTTCTTTTTAGAAAACTTAATTGAAGAGTTAGATGAGAATACAGAAACGACTGTTTATATTCATTAAAATTAGGCACCAAGAATGATCACGGGAATGTAGGGCTCAAAGACATCTCATTAACTCATTAACTCATCATATCTCTGCACATATTTGCAGGGATTTTTACATGAACCGTCTGTCACAAGGTGATAGTTAAATCTCTGATTTGTGCAGAATGTAGGGAAGAGATAATCTGGCAAGAGGGAGATGACACACCCCATATTGTTAAAGAGATTACCAAAAATTAACAAAAACCATGCACTTGAATTAAGTGAGGAAGAAAAGAAGCAACAATCTACAGGAGAGACAAATAGTTAAAAGCCCTCAAAGACATTATGTTTTAAAGCACTGACATGATGGAGAAAAGGAATCATTTAGGTTTTTCAATCAATTTGTATTTTTTCAGGTAAATAAAGTGTTTTTATTTCTAGGGAGGTGCTAAAATCAGTGAGAAAACAACATAAAATTGAAACCAATAATCAATGCTATAGTCTATAGAATAGATGCTTTTTCAGCTGAATTATCTAATTCATTCTTATTCTTTGAGTTCATCTGGAAGTATTATTACTATTTATTAGTATTCTCGCCATTTCTCATAGATGTCCCAGTTTTGTCCTTCTGACCAAGTAGTTATGATCTCACAGAAAACATGTTTACTTATGGCAGCTGCAGTTGATCTCGACCAAGGGAGAAAAGCTTCAACTAAGTATGAACAGGTGATGTGCAACTTAAAAGGAAATGCATGAATTTGATGTGTTACTCGGTGTTTTTGCCTTTGCTCGTGCAGTTCTCCTTAGAGAATCATTTCCTCCATTCCATAAATATACAAGTGTTTGTAAAAGTGTTTCCATTTTTTTAAATAAATACATTAAAATAATAATGAAAAAGAAATTGCAATTTTTTTTAAAAAAAACACAGAAAACGAGTCTAACATATCAAGAAAATAATTCACCAAGTAAAATGGGATTCATCCCTGAAAAACAGGAATGGATCAATAAAATCTATCATGCCAGAAAAAGGGAGAGACAGAGAGAGAGAGAGAGAAGGAAAAGAAAAAATCACAACCTAGTAAACACCATTAAGACAAACCCACAGTTAACATCATTCTCAATGGGGAAAACCAAACAAGGATGTCCACTACCTCCACTGTTATTCAAAAGTCACTGAGGTCCTCACAACTGCAAGCAGACAAGAAAGAGATATCAAATATATGCAAATTAGAAAGAAAAATTAAACTAGCACTATTTGCTACTGACTGACAACATATCTGGAGAACCTCAAGGCTCTACGGACAAACTACTGAAGTATTTAATAAATTTCATAAAGTAACAGGATATAAAGTCAATACTCATAAGTCTGTGGCATTTCTGTATACAAAAAAAGTTAGAAGAGAGTAAAATAAAAGATTCAAGTACATTTACAATCAAAACCAAAAATATAAAATACCTTAGGATGGTCTCACAAAGGAGGTTAAAAAAATAAACCACACAAACACATAAAGGAAAACTATTGGGCACTGTTAAAAGAAATAGAGAATTTCTTTTCACACAAGAATTGAAGAACATTCCTCGTCCCTGGATTGGAAGAATAAACAATATTAAATGGTCTTTCTACCAAAACGAATCTACAATTACAATGCAACTCCTATCAAGACTCAGTGGCATATTTCAAGAAAATTGAACAACTTGTCTAAAAGTTTTGTACGTAATCATATTTTTCTGAATGCACAGTAATATTCCCATATATATAATATATATATAATATATATCCCATAACTCCATACAGGCATTTATCCAAAGTACACTCAAATGTGAAGGGACATAGACACTCTTATGTTCATAGCTGCATTATTCACAATAGTCAAAGAGTGGAAGCAGCCTAAATACCATCATCAGAAGACTGGCTAAAGAAGTTATGGGATATATATTCAGTGGAATGCTACTCTGCAATCAAAGAGAGATGCTACTGTGTCTTTCAGGACAAAATGGATAGAATTGGAGATGATTTTGTTTCTAGATATAAATAAAGGCATTAAAGACAACTCTCAGATGGTTTCACTCATGTGGAATATAGAGAACTGAAACACATGAACTTGAAAAAACAAAACAGAATCAAGCAAAGTGTAAGACTCGTGAGAACTCTAGTGGGCATCTCTGGGTAGTGGAGTGGTTGGGATTCAGGACTCTGGTGGTAGGTGTGAGATGGCAGTATACACCGGAATTTTACAATCTAATCATAAAATTTAAAAACACAAGAATCAGATAAAATGAAAGAAAAAGTGAAGAAAGAGACTGGAGATGTATTCCATCAGGCAGGACAAGAACCTTGCCACGCACGTGGTCCAGATTCAGGTTCTAGTGGTACCATAGTGAGGTACCACAGCACCAAAGCAAGTTTCAGAGAGTGGTCTTTCTTCCTTCCTTCCTTCCTCCTTCCTTCCTTCCTTCCTTCCTTCCTTCCTTCCTTCCTTCCTTCCTTTCTTTCTCTTTCTTTATTCCTTGCTTCCTTTCTCCCTCACTCCCTCTACCTCTCTCTTCCCTCTCTATTATTATTCCTATTGTCGATGTTGGTAAAGTCAGAGAGAGATCCAGAGAAGAGGGGGAGACAGAGATGGAAGAGAAAGAAAGACACCTGTAGACCTAATTCACCACCTACCAAGCGAACCCCCTGCAGGTGAGGAGCCAGGTGCTGGAACCTGGAGCCTTATGCCAGTCCTTGCGCTTCATCCCTTTTGCGCTTAACCCGCTGCACCACTACCCAGGTCCCTCAATCTTCCTTTCTTTCATCTTTATATGTTGGATAGATATAGCCAGAAATTGAAAGGGGGAGATACAGAGGGAGAGAGACAGAGAGACACCTGCAGCCCTGCTTCACCACTGGTGAAGCTTCTCCCCCACCCCTGCAGATGGGGCTGGTGGCTTGACCCTGTGTCCTTGCACAGTGTAACATGTGCCACCATCTGACCCCAGCAGTGGTGTTTCGGTCTATCACTATATGAATGGGCAACGTCAGCCAGAGTGACGAGACATGCTAGAAGCCTGAGGTCCTCCCCACCCGCCCAAACAAAAGGAGAGGAAGAGGAACTAAAACTCTTGGAGCAGCAAAACTTCCTGGAAAATAGATGGGGACGACGGACTTTCCCATTCAAACCAGGAGGTGCAGCAAGTTCTGGGAGCTGAGCTGAAGAAAAGGACTGTTGAAGAGGTCAGGCAACAGCACCAAGGCCTCCACCAGGAGGAAACAGTGCACAGCAGGAACATGTAAGGAGGCTGAGCAGTCAGTCTTCAAGGCCTAGTTTATCAGATCAAAGCACAAGAAAAACTCAGAAACTTCAAAGATGGTGTCCCAAAGAAGAAGCTGTTGAATAAAACCCTTGAAGATCACCTGAAAGTTAAATAAAAAAAAAAAAAAACAGGACACTGAGTCTATTCTGCAACACAGCCTGTAGTGAACATGGACATCCACATTAAAAGAGGTCTGAACAGCAGAAGCAGCAACAGGTGGGTGAAAAAACTCACCAGCCAGGGAAGAGACCAGGGGGTGCTCCGTGGATGTCTAGGAGACAAGCAAGAGGACCGAGTTTAACTGAATTTGGAGTTGTTCCTACATGTGATCTGAAAGGGTCACCTGTCCCCTAGTTAATCCACACTTGGGTACATTAAGCATGAGTGTGACAGACACTCTTCCAAGACTTCATGGAAAGTCTCCGTACAGGTCCAGAGGTATGCTGTTCTCATGAATCTTCACTGAGACTGGCCGCCCAGCTGGTGAGTGAGTCAACCCTGGGGGCTTTTTTGAAGTTATTTATTGCTCCTCATCATCACTGTACTTTGCTCTTGGTTTTAATCAAGTATCAAAGAAATTAGATTCGTTAACATTTCAAATGTGTACAATGAAAGGAAAGGCTATGTAACTAAAAAGACTACTAATCACATTCTAGAAACAATTTTATTTTTCATTATCTACTGCAATTCACGTCTAGACCATCCCCCAACAGCACTGTTGTTTTATCTGATGTCTGCACACTGGCTTCTACTGTTACACTGGCTTCTACTGGGCTGACTTGTTACTGTTTACCTGTTTGCTTTAGATTTTAAGATTCTTTTAACTTCTTTATCTCAACATCATTTTTTTTTTCAGTATTGTTGTTGTTGTTGTTATTGTTTACTTTCGTCATCAGGGTTATTGCTGGGGATTGGTGCCTGCACAAGGAATCCATTACACTTTACATATTAATTTTCTTTTGTTGCTTAAGATGGCATTTTTAATCTATTTCCAAACTTACAAAATTATGCTACTACATTATTATGATAATTGAATACAAAATTCTACCATTTTTAGATTTTCTTTTTCCACCAGGGATATCATTTGGGGCTTGGTGCTTCCACAATGAATCCACTGACCTGAGTGACCATTCATTTTTCCTTCCCTTTTTTTGGTTTTTGTTTCCTTCCTATTTGACAGGACAGAAAGAAACTGACAGGGGTTCGGGAGAAAGAAGGAGAGAGACAGAGACATGCCTGCATCCTGGCTTCACTGCTCATGAAGCTTCTTCTGCAGATGGAGGCCAAGGGCTTGAACCTAGGTCCTTGCACATGTCAATATGTGCACTCAACTGGGAGTGCCACTGCCTGAACACAGATGATTCAAGTTTTTAAAGGTTTTTATTAGTGGCTTAATATTGATTTACAAAATTATGAGACAACAGAAGTACAATTCCATTCCTTTTCTGCCCCTTCATTGGAAACTGCAGTGGTTCTCCCAAGGTTAAAGATTTGAGTTGACCTATTCCTTCTGTAAATAGTCATCTTCGAGTCACCTTCCCATAACATTTCTCCTCCCACTGGGAGTATGGACCAGAATTCCTTTTGCGGTGCAGAAGTTGAGAGTTCTGCGTTCCGTAACTGCTTCTCCTCTAAACATGGGAGTTGGCATGTTGATCCATACAGCCAGCCCATTTGTGTCTTTCATTTGTGGTGCTCAGTTTTTTAAAAAGATATATATAACTGGGCTTTGGAATCTCTGAATGTGCCACAGGGACACTCTCTGATTGTGCTGAGAAGAATCTTCAAGTCTTAGGAGACTAAAGTCCTTGAGTGTCAATCAGAGGCACACGCCTCCCGCCCCCAAATTGATGACTGGGTGAGAACAGATAAGTCCCCCCCCCTGCCAGTAACCCCTCCCACCGCCAGTCCAGTGGCAGGTGAGGTGGCCTCCCCCTGTGCACTCCAGCCAAAGGTGATGGAGAGGAGACAGCGCTTCAATCTCCCTAACTCAGCCCAGGCAGAATCTATCAACACTGAAGATGGTTCTGCTGGCAATACAAGACTGCCACCACTGATAAATCATGGATTCCGAATCCCAAGACCTTCACCTAGAGCGACAGGCTGGTGGGGTTCCCTAGCCAGGACAAGCCCAGAGTTTCCTGGGCCAGTGCAGGCAGGTCCCCTCTGCTTGCCACCTCGCCCGAGCTCGCCACCCCTCCCCACCTCTTGCAACTCTTCTCTCCTTTAGGCTCCCCAAGTCTAATTTGTCCTGACACCCCTGGCGCAGCGCGGGTGGGTGGATCGAGGCGGTGGACAGCGGCCCCCTACACACACACCCCAGCCAGCCCACCTGGGCGCACCTGCCGCCCCCTGGCCTTGCACGCAGGGCTGTGCTCATCACATCATTATTTCTCCAGCAAGAGAGCAAAGGGTGCCAGCGGCGACAGCAGCTGCCAGGGGAGGCTTGGTTACAAAATCCTGCACAAGGTAGTGCCTGGATTAGCAACCAACCCTAAAAAAGCCTGGCAAGCTCGCGAGCTCATGGAGAGCTGGGAGTCGGCCACCCCCTGCCGGCGCACGCCTTCCCCCCCAGTCACCACAGCCAAGGCCACCCCGCACCAGGGACCCCACACCTCTCCTTTCCCGCGGGTCCCAGAGAGCATCACCACAAGGAACTGACCAAGGAGGTTGGGGGGAGGTGCGATGTGCCGCCCGCCCCACCACCACCACTAAGGCGACTGCCCCTCCAGCGCTGGAACCCGAGTCCCAGTCAGCATGTAGCCCTCTCGCTGGTCAGCCCCTCCATGGGTCTCCTGGCTACTGGGCTCACAGGGCCGAGGAGGGACCTTCGCACCTCCGCGGCGCCCCACTCGGCGCCCGCCGTGCACCCCAGAGCCCGGGACCCAGGGCCCCGCCATAGTGCCGGACGCGCGCGCTGGCTCTGGCCACTCAGTGCCGCCGGGGCGCGGGGCCACACTGCCAACTCGGGGTCCCACGCACAGGTGCCGGAGGACCTGCTCTGGCTCGGGAGCAGCAACCTACGCGCTCCCGCCCCCACGCAGTCTCGCGCAGGGTCCCCCGCCCACACCCGCGCGCTCCGCGGGGACCCTACCCCGCCACCCCCTCCCCCGACGGCGCCCGCGCCCAGACCCGACCTGGCCCCGCAGTCGCACCTTCCTCAGTGCGGACATCCTCCAGTGCTCCAGGCTCAGCAGGTGCTGGGCCACATCGCAAGCGGGCCCCTAGGCGGACGTCGTAGTCCCGTTGCCTCTGAGACTCGAGGCTCCGTTGGTCAGTCAGTCAGGGTTCGAGTGGGTCCAGGGCTGCTTCAGCCACTGCCGCCTCGCACTCTGACCCGGCTCTAGGCCGGTTTCCGTCCTGCCAGCAGTTGGCGCCTGCGCACTCAGCGCCCAGGGAGGCACCTGCGCACTGCGGGGCGGCTGGTGCGCGCTCCACAGGAGGGGCCAGCCCCCTGCACGCCTAGGGGGACGCTCAGCCCCTGTTGCCTCGCACCACGCGCCCCAGCCCAGGCCCCTGGCCCGCCCGCCCTCCTTCACCCCACCCCCGAGTCCCTCCAAACAGACAAGTGCTGTGAGGGGACCAGCAGGGAAAGCTGGGACATGGGGACCAGGGAGGGTCCCTGGGAACATGTCCCTTGGGGGCTGCGGCCTCCACCGCAGTGCGCTGGAGCCCAGCCCCTGGAAAAAAATCCATCAAGAAGGGCATTTTGTGGGCCCTCCTATGACCTTGTCTTCACCATAAAGCAGTGACTTTGGGATAGCCCCAGTCCCCGAAGGGAGGCTAAGGTATCCTGCCCTGCCACTCAAAAAACACTGTGTCCTGAAATGCCTGCAATGTTCCCAGCTGTGACCATGAGCTGTGAGCTCAGACCAATAGGGACTTGGAGGTTACACAGGTTCTGGTGCTAAATATAAATATAAGTATATTATAAATATAAGTATAAATGTAAATATAAAGTATAAGTACAAATATGTATGGGCCCTCGGTCAGATGGATGGAGATAGTTCATTTTTGCCATATAATTTAATTATATACAGATGAATTAATTTAAAAATCTACTTTAATATTTATTAAATATGCTAAGTATAGAAACTAACAATCATGTATTAATAATCACACTATGAATCCCAAGGTATGCGTTTTCACATTTATTGAAAATATTTTATTAAAGATGTCCAGAGGGGAGTCAACACCATAGCAGTCTAGCAAAAACCAAACAATGCATACATAACATTCCTGACTTCCATTGATGCTACAAAGCAATAGTAATTAATGTTACATACTGTAATGGAACAAAACCAATTTATAGACCAACAAAAGGAAATTGAAATTTCATAAACAAACCCATATGAGTGTACATAATAAAGGGAAAAAAACCTTTTCAGTGGGGGGGTGGGAGGGAAAAAGACCTCTTCAATAGCTGATGCTGAGTAGTCAATGAAAAATGAAACTGCACCAGCCCTTAACACCATATTCCAAATAACTCAAGATGGATCAAAGATCTGGTTATTGGAACTGAGACTAAAATTTATAGAGAGGAAAACATTGGTGAAACACGTCCACAATTTAACATCAGGCTCTATTTGGAGACTCGTCACACTATGGGTAAGCAAAACTAAAACAAGTTTAAATTACTGGGACTACATCAAATTTAACAGCTTCTTCACATTAAAGAAAATTTCATATACACACACAAAGGTAATGTTGAAATTGGGAGAAGATACCTGGATGTCACAAAACTGACAAGAGACTGACCACAAATGACAATAAATAAATCATATGATTCAACAATAACAACAATTAAACCCATTATTAAATCACTAATAAAAATAGGGAAAAAAACCAAGCAATGTTCCTTCAGCAACAAGTATATAAAGAACATGTTTTCTTTAGTATTTGTGTTAAGCTAGCTAAACTCTTTTCTAAATATACTACAGAATGGATGTAAAGCTTCAGAAGGTTACTAAGAAGGTAGCTAGCAGATAGTGTGCTTCTGTGTTTTTATAGATTTTTTATCTTTTTTTTTAAATTAGTGATTTAATAATGATTAACAAGATTGTGGGATAAGAGAAGCACAATCCCATACAACTCCAGTCACCAGAGTTCCCTATACCTTCCCCTCCACTGGAAGGTTCCCTAATCTTTATCCCTCTGGGAGAATGGACCAAAGATTTCCTCTTTTTTTTTTTTCCTCCAGGGTTACAGCTGTGGCTTGGTGCCTGCACTACAATCCACTGCTCCTGGAGGTCATTATTTTCCATTATTTTGTCCTAGTTGTTACTGCTGTGGTTATTGTAGCCATTGCTATTGTTGTTGTATAGGACAAAGAGAAATCCAAAGAGGATGGGAAGACAGAGGTGGGGAGAGAAAAACAGACACCTGCAGACCTGCCTCACTACTTGTTAAGTGGCCACCCTACAGTTGGGAGCTGTGGGCTCGAACTGGGATCCTTACTTCAATCCTGGAGCTTTGCACCACGTGCACTTAAAACACGCTGTGCTACTGCCCAAGCACTGGAGCAAAGATTTTATGGGTTGCCGAAGGAGGAGTTCTGAATTCTGTAATTGCTTCTCCACTGGACATGGGCATTGACAGGTGGGTCCATACCCCCATCCTGTTTCTGTCTTTCCCAAGTGAGGCATCAGGGCTCTGGGGATTTAAAAGCCATATCTTTTTTTAGTCTCCTATGATTTCACATGAAAAATGTTGATTTTTTTTACCTCTGGGGTTATTGCTGGAACTCAGTGCCTGCACTATAATCCACTGCTACTGGAGGCTATTTTCCCTTTTGTTGCTTATCATCGTTGTTATTAACAATGTTGTTATTGTTGTTGGATAGGACAGAGAGAAACTGAGAGAGGACAGGAAGACAGAGATGGGGAAAGAGAGAGAGACACTTACAGTCCATCTTTACCACTTGTGAAGTGACCCCCCCCCCGCAGGTCAGGAGCTAGGGGTTCCAATCAGGATCCTTAGGCCAGGCTTTGAGCCTTGTATCATGTGCACTTAATCCACTGCACTACCACCAGGCCCCCAATTATATATATATTACTTGTTAATTTTTTAAAAGATGCCTTCAAATTCTTTTTTGTTTATTTATCCTTTTGTTGCCCTTGTTTCAAATTATTAATAATAGCTGACTCTATCTTTTCAAATAGTCTCTGAGTAGAGAATGTTTCTCTATTTTCCACCTGAGGAAGTTGGATACTGAAATTGGGGCAGCTTGGACCATTCCTACTCATGACCACAGAATGTGAACTCAGGTCTATAGGGATGCAGAGGTCACATAGGCTCCAAAGCTTAATATGGTCACCAGATCAGATCAAATTGATGTGGTTTACAGTCAACAATATTTATACACCTATCCCATACTTGGCAGCTACTCTCTTCGCTGATCCAGCTTTCTGGTCCTTTCTCCAGCCATGATATCATCTCCACAGTCAATAACTTAGATCCACCTGCATATTAGATGTTAGGCTAGGGAAATAAAAAAGTAGTATAGTCATAGGCTCTTTGGAATACACCTAAAATAGAACTATAACTAACTCTAAAATGGATACCCCCCAACTCTTCATATGAACTTTTACAGCATTTAGGATAATGATTAGTCAACTTTTGTTTGTTTGTTTGTTTTATATGTTAACTCTTTTTTTAGACAACAGGTTCCAGATGCTAACATGATGCCAACTGGACTTCCGTGGGCAGAAAACCCCACACCAATGTGTCTTTGAGCTCTGCTTCCCTGAACCCCGCCCCACTAGGGAAAGAGAGACAGGCTGGTAGGTATGGATCGACCTACAAACAGCCATGTTCAGTGGGGAAGCAATTACAGAAGCCAAACATTCCGCCTTCTGTACCCCATAGTGACCCTGCGTCCATACTCCCAGAGGGAGAAATATAGGAAAGCTATCAGGGGAGGGGGTGGGATATGGCATTCTGGTGGCAGGAATTGTGGGGAATTGTACCCATCATATCCTGTGGTTTTTGTCAGGGTTTCCTTTTTATAAATAAAAATTTTAAATACAGTCTCTGAAACGTGGAGGTGGAAATGAACATAAAAGGAAAGGAAATTTTCCATCATTTTCTGAAGCTGTCTCTAGATCTTATTTATCTGAGGCAACTCCCATTTTAAACACAGTCCTCTGAATGGAGTTTATGGTAATATTCCCAATGGATGTGACCAGTGGTGTTAGAGGGAACTCCTAGAGGTCTTGCCCCACATCATCTGTGGGGGAATCCTATGATCCTCTGGATAGGACCCTAGGTGATAAGAGTGGCTTGACACTGGCTAAAGAGACCATAATTGTGTGAGCCAGTCTCCTGCCCTTATCTAGCTTTTGGAGTCCCTTCTTTATCAGACAAGCTTAGACTTTCTCCCAGTTTTTAAAGTGTTGAGTGGCTTTTCAAACCAATATTAGGTTTGTGAGATATAGGTTACAATCCTCTGGAGAACCTCAGGAAGTCTCTATTCTGTGAAAAGGAACATGGCAGGTTTCCCAGTTCCATGAAACAGTCAAAGATTCACATCCATCACACACACACACACACACACACACACACACACACACACACACACACACACTATTCTTCCTGGGCCCTAAGGGTCTTTTATCCCCCACCCATGAGTGTGGCATGTGAGGAGGTAACAGAACAGAATGAAGTGGCATATGCAATTCGGACCACAGTAACACACTCTCCCACATGGTCTTCCAATCTGGTTAGATAAGGACAAACTCAGTCAGATGGGTTGACATAGTTAGATTGGTGTCAGGATTGAAAAGGATGACAGGTATTTGGGGTACAAGGGCCTGCTTTTCTTCACTGAGCACAGTATTTTGTATTAAACTTTCATTCTTTTAATGCATACATATAGTTTTCTTTCCCTTTTCTTTTACTTTTCACACTGGCTTTATCCAATGGTTAATGCTATTTTCCAACTTCTTACAATGAACAAAGCTGAAGAGAACATCTGTTCAGCTATTTTCCTATAAATTCATGATAATTTTCTTAGGATATGTTCCCAGAAATGAAACTGCTGGAAGCAGAAAGAATGGTGGTGGGATTCGTGCTGCCACTGGAATATGGTACCTACACTACTTCCCCATTACAGGCAGACATTTCTTTAGAGAGTAAGAGATATAGAGAAAGAAGAATAGAGAGACACAGAGAAGGAGAGATGTCTGCAACACTGCTTCACAGCCCATGGGTCCTTGTGCTTGGTAGCGTGTGCTACCAATTCTGCCAGTTGAGCCACCACCAGGCCCTGGAATAGTAGTGCTTTTTAAATGTGTGCTATGACCCTTTTTACAATATCATTATAGAAACAAGGAAATATAAACAAATAGATAAATTGAAGAGTAAGAAATAATATTCAGACTTCAAAGAGCAATGTAACTTGCCTTACAAAAAATTAAAATCTGGGCCTAATCATGGTTGATGACATAAACAGCATAGTATAGACTTGGGAATATGTAGTTATCATGATGAAAGACTGAAAAGACAACATCAACAGTTTGTGAAAAATTCTAAATTGCTGGGGGGCAGATAACATAGCAGGTTAAGCACACATGGTACAAAGCGCAAGAACAGGCATAAGGATCCAGGTTTGAGCCTCCAGCTCCCCACCTGCACGAGATCACTTCACAAGCGGTGAAGCAGGTCTGCAGGTCCCTATCCTTCTCTCTCTCTCTGTCTTCTCCTCCTCTCTCTCGTGATTTCTCTCTGTCCTATACAACAACAATGACAGCAATAACAGTAAACAATAAGGGCAACAAAAGGAAAAAAACAGCCTCCAGGATCAATGGATTTGCAGCACAGGCACCGCGCACCAGATTAAGCCTGGAGGCAAAAAAAAAAATCTAAGTTGCCTAAAGTATAGATTTCAGTACTACGTTTTTAATAGAACCAGAAAACAAATGTTGGAAAACTTGTCAAAATATTACAAAAGATTGAAGTTATTTTTAAAGAGTCAAAGGTATCCTATTACAAGCAAATAAAAAATATTCATACCCACTAACATGCTCATGAGGTTCTCTAGCTCCATCTGTCTCTCTCACACAATTTATAGAAGAAATGTGAAAACATGCCAGTAGGACACTTTTTAGTAGTGGACTATGGTGTTAGTTGGTTGTGGATTTATTTATTCATTCAAAAACTATGTGGAAACTAGGAGACTGCCAAACTTGCCCATTCACTGAATCTCAACCCCTAAAGATAGTGCCATACACTAGCTGGGCAGCCTGGAGAACAAATCTTCCACAGAATGTTCCCTGTGACAGGCAGAGATCCAGGGCCACACAGATAGATTGACTTTTGGCAGTTAAGACCTGAGACACAGGCACAGCAGAAGTAGCTATTCAGTGAGATCATAAAGAACAAATGAGAAGAAAACACGGAAAAGGCTAAATAAATTAATTCATTAAGTTAAAAATCAGGGAATCTTGTCCTTGTATAGGTGAATCAGAAACTGGTACGGGGTAACAGGACCCAAGAGCAGAGTACTGGACCCACAGGAAGTGGCAGTGTTCACAAGACAAGGTCATACAGATCTGGAGAATCTGTAATGTGTCCCATAGTCTCACTCACTCATCCACAGAATAGTATGACCTCTTCGGTCAGATCTTAGCTAAATAAGACCAGGCACTGGTGTTTTTGTTTTTTTTTGTTTTTTAAATTTATTTATTTTCCCTTTTGTTGCTCTTGTGGTTTAACGTTGTTGTGGTTACTGATGTTATTGTTGTTGGATAGGATAGAGAGAAATGGAGAGAGGAGGGGAAGACAGAGAGGTGGAGAGAAAGACAGACACCTGCAGACATGCTTCAACACCTGTGAAGTGACTCCCCTGCAAGTGGAGAGCTGGGGGCTCAAACAGGGATCCTTATGCCTGTCCTTGTGCTTTGTGCCACGTGCACTTAAACCACTGCGCCACCACCCAACTCCCCAGGCACTGTTTTTTAAGAGCTGTCTCTCCAGAAGAAAGGTGGCTGGGGCAGGGTGTCTGGGGGGATGGGGAGATTTTGATGGTGAGATGCTATTCCATAGAATGTGCAGAGTGTTACTTGGCCCACCCTATGGATCAGAAAGTGGTACTGATATCACATCTAAGTTCTCATTGGGACACTCACCCTGCTTCCCAAGTGTTGGGGGGGGGGCACAGAAAAGTAGCTTGGATTTAGAGGCAAAAGCTTAAGACTTCACCCACATGGTTTCACATTCAGAACCACAGCCATATTTCTCTGGAAAAATAGCTCAACAACAGACCATGCTAAATTCCCAACATCACACAGGTGGTTAAGAAAGTTAGCGTCTAGGGGTAGGCAGTGGTGCATCCAATTAAACACACATATTACCATGTTTAAAGACCTGGATTTAAGCCCCTGTTCTGAGAGGGGGGGGGAGCGAGAGGAGGTGAGGTGAAGTGAGAAGAGAAGGATGAGGAGGAGGATGGAGAAGGGAATAGAAGAGAAAGGTAGTTGTGGTCTATATTCATAATGGAATACTATTCAGCTATTTATAATGAGGTAATAATCTCTTTTGCCCCATCTTGAATGGAACTTGAAGAAATCATGTTAAGTGAGATCAATCAAAAGGAGAAGAATGAACACTATATGATCTCACTTATAAGTGGAACTTAAGAAAGATAAAACACAGGGAGTGGGCGGTAGCACAGTGGGTTAAGTGCACGTGGCACAAAGTGCAAGGACTGGTGTAAGGATCCCTGTTTGAGCCCTCACCTCCCCACCTGCAGGGGAGTCGCTTCACAGGCAGTGAAGCAGGTCTGCAGGTGTCTGTCTTTCTCTCCCACCTCTTTGTCTTCCCCTCCTTTTTCCATTTCTCTCTGCGCTATACAACAACAGCAGTAGTAACTACAACAATAAAAAAGAGCAACAAAAGGGAATAAATAAAAATTTTCTTTTAAAGAAAGAAAGATAAAACACTGGGTGAAAACCAGACTAAATGTTCTCTAATGCAGAAAGCCCAAGGAAGGGAGTTGAGTGGCTATCAGGGACCCAATGCACAGTGGTGGAGCAAAATTGATGGTGGGAATGGTGTGTAGATACCTATCATGGAAGGATGAACAAGTAACCCATGTAAGAACTGTCCTGTAAATCATTATTTTCTGGGTGGACGGTAATATGAAGATGGCCTGGTCACAAACTATGCAAGATGGCTGCAACTGGGTCCCAATGAACCAGCTTCATTGAGCATGACTGTGAACACTGCGCTAAATGCTTTATTTTTAAAATATGGAGACTGGGCAGTGGTGCACCCAGTTGAGCACACATGTTGTAGTGGAACTGGTGTTCAAGTCCCAAGTCCCCATCTGCAGGAGGAAAGCTTCATGTGCAGTGACACAGTACTGCAAGTGTTTCCTCTTTCTCTTTGGCTGTCTCCTCACCCTCCTCTCAATTTCTCTCTGTCCTATCAAATAAAAAGGGGGAAAAGTTCACTGTGTATGTATGTAATTATTTATTAGAAAGAGAGAATCAGTAACAACTCTAGCATGTACATACCAGGGATTGAACTTGGGACTCTCACACACACAGGCTCTGTGTTCTACCTGCTGAGTCATCTCCGGAGCTTCTCTAAATGCTGTATGCTGTACAGCCACAGTTTCACTTCATCCTTGTGGCAATCCTATCAAATCAGCATTGATTCTGTCCCCTTTTGAGTATTAGGATCAGAACTCAGTGATACCACTTGAACTATCAACCCAGGGGGGCTCCAATTCATTCTCATGCAGTAGAGCAGGACAACATTTCATGACAGACAAGGGGATAATGACATCTTGGCTGGCTTAACATATATACTTACAGGTTCTGGTGGATTAGTTCAGTACTTTTTTTCTTTTGTGCAGGGTATAGTACATCATTTTAAAGGGAATGCCTACCTAAACTTACAAAGTTACTGTTAACATATTTTCTATGATTTTAAGGAAAGGCTGGTTGCAAATGTTCCTTTTTAGCAATGACTCATTAAAAGTTTTCTTTTTTGTTGTTCTATGACTACACCAGATGAGAATATCAGATGAAGACTAAAAATCTTGCTCTTCAGTAGTTTTCATGTAATTATTATTATTATTTTTAGAAAAACTCATACTTTACTGTGGTTGCCATGGACAGACAACCAGATTCTTGCCTGAATTCACAGTAAAGTGGCCATGTTGCTCTGTGTACAGACAGTCACCACCTAAGCTGTTGGCACCCAGAAACAATTCTAGGCCCCACTCCCTTTCAGCCTTCCTCCCGAGGGTTCCCTCTCCTCAAATGGCATGTTTCTGTCTCAGCTCAAAAATAAATAAATAAATGTCATGTTATCTTATCCCTGGATACCAAAATTCTCAAACAGGAAGGGTTCTCATTAGACAAAGCAGAACACATTTTGAAAATAGCAAGACTCTCAGAAAGGCAAATATGTTAGTCCATGGAAATTTACATGCAAATGTCTATGGAGGGCCAATCACAAGGGCAAGAGTGCAGGACAACTTCTTCTAGCAGGAAAGAGAGTTTAAGAATAAAAGTTGGAGGCATCCATCATGGAAAAATGACTGGGAATAATTCAGGAGAGGTAAATTTTCTCAAGAGTGAGCCCTATAATGTTCTCTCTGAGAAATGACAGATCAGCCCAAGAGGACTGTCACTCTAAGGGACTGAATGTGAGGACCAGTAGCTGCTGACTGAGAAGCATCTCCACAGCATAGGGGCAGAAATTAATGGCTGAAAAAGCAGAGCAGTGGTTACTGAACTCCAGCTGCTATGGACAACTCAGCCCATTCCTTGTCACTACTGTTCAGGCTAGAAGGCAGGGTAAGTGCACCTATCTGTGTCAGGCACACAACAGGACAGAGCTGAGACTTGGCCTTTCAAAAGGAGACCCTTGACACCACACACACACCCACCATCTTACACACTCCAGAGCCCAGACAAAGAAAATGTCAGTCTTCTGGGAAAGGACTGTTTGATAAAAACAGCATTAAGTAAAACTATGGTGGATGAAGAATGACTTTTCTTTTTAATGGGCAGAAGTAGTAAGAGTGAGAGAGACCGGATCACTGAGGCTTTCTTCAATGCCATGGGGGCCCGGGCTCAAACTTGGGTCACACATGTGGCAAAGCTCTGCATTATCCAAGTGAGCAACTTACAAGTTGATTTACAACTTACAAGTGATTTAACTGCACAAGAACACTCTGCTTGCTGACTTCCTGCTTATTTATTTGTTTTAATGTAGTGCCAGAAATGAGCTCTGAGCCTTGTACATATGCAACATCAATTTATGGCTTCATGCGTGGTAGATAACACTACTGAGAGACCTCTTTGGCCCTTTTTCTTCACTATCTGGGGGACAGGAGAGGAGTATCACATCATCATTCTACCTCATCAGGGGAGCTACCCCAGTGCTATCCATGGGACTCCCATGTGGTGCCCAGACTCAAACTCATGGTAAGGTATATGTGCTGCTCACTGACTCATCTTGTCCTTATGACTGACTTCCTGAACACAACTCTTCATAACCAATGTACTGGCAGTGCTGACACAGGACTCCCTTCTGCCCAGGGCACAAAGGCATAGTATTTTTTATTGTGTACAGTTAAAGACCAGGGCATATCTATTCTGTGTGTCAATAAAATATATTTAATTAACACTCCTTTAAAATCTGTAGTCAAAGTGCCTATTATTCAATAACTTGGGCAACTGAGAAACTATGACTTCCATGTTTTCTTAAATCAATATTATATACTTACTTTTTTGCCACCAGTGTCTGCAACAATCAACCACTCCAAGCAGACTATTTTCTCTCTCTCTTTTTTTTTTTCATACAGAGGATGGAATATAGAAAGGGGTAGAGTGAGAGAGACAGAAAGAGGGAGGGGGAGAGAGGGAGGAGAAACACCACAGCACTACTTTACCACTCATGGAGTTTCCCCTCTGCATGGTGCTCCTATGAATACTTAGCATGGCAAAGTGTGTGCTCTACTAAGTGAGCTATCTCCTAGTTGTCATCTCAATATGTTGTTTTAAATAACAAAAGCATCAAGGCATCTCTGCACCCTATGTGCATTTCATGAAAGATACTCTGTTAAGAGCAATAACAGATCCTCTAACAATTAAAAAAAGCCCCATTATAATCCTTTACTTTCAAAACTTGTCAGGTTCTAGGTACCTGGAATACAATGTATTTAAATTCTGCAAAGCACTTTTTTTATAGGATAGGACAGAGTGAATTTTTTCTTTTTTTAATATTGATTTTTCCTTTTTGTTGACCTTGTTGGTTTTTATTATTGTTGTTATTGATGTCATCGTTGTTAGATAGGACAGACAAAAATGGAGAGAGACCTGGTTCACTACCTGTGAAGCAACTCCCCTGTAGGTAGGGAGCTGGGGCTTGAACTGGGATAACTTTCACAGGTCCTTGCACTTCGTACTTAACCTGAAGCACTACTGCCGGCCCCCCAAAGGACTTTTTCTATTGAGTAATTGCCCCTCCTGCGCCAGAACCCGAGTCCCAGTCAGCATGTAGCCCTCTCGCTGGTCAGCTCCTCCATGGGTCTCCCGGCTACTGGGCTCACAGGGCCGAGGAGGGACCGTCGCACATCCATGGCGCCCCACTTGCCGCCTGCCATGCACCTCAGAGCCCTGGACCCAGGGACCCGCCATGGTGCAGGACTCGAGTGCTGGCTCCAGGCACTCAGTGCCGCCGGGGCGCGGGGCCACACAGCCAACTCGGGGTCCCACGCACAGGTGCCGGGGGACCTCGCTCTGGCTCGTGAGCAGCGACCTACGCGCTCCCGCCCCCACGCAGTCTCGCGCAGGGTCCCCCGCCCACACCCGCGCGCTCCGCGGGGACCCTACCCCGCCACCCGCCACCCTCCACCCCCCTGCCCCTGATGGCGCCCAGACCCGACCCGGCCCCGCAGTCGCACCTTCCTCAGCGCTGACATCCTCCAGTGCTCCAGGCTCAGCAGGTGCCGGGCCACATGGCTAGCGGGCCCCTAGGCGGGCATCGTAGTCCCGTTTCCTCAGAGACTTGAGGCTCCGTTGGTCAGTCAGTCAGGGTTCCTGTTGGTCCAGCGCTGCCGCCGCCGCTGCTGCCTAGTGCTCCGACCTTGCTCCAGCCGGTTTTGGTATGTTCCAGAGGTTGGCGCCTGCGCACTCAGCGCCCAGGGAGGCACCTGCGCACTGGGGGGCGGCTGGTGCGCGCTCCACCCAAGGGGCCAGCCCCCTGCATGCCTAGGGTGGTGCTCAGCCCCTGGTGCTTCGCACTGCGCGCCCCAGCCCAGGCCCCTGGCCCGCCCTCCTTCACCCCACCCCCCCCAGTCCCTCCAAACAGACAACTGTTGTGCAGGGACCCAGGTCAAGCAGGAACATGGGGATGGTGGAGGGCCCAGGGCGCATGTCCTGTGGGGGATGCGGCCTCCACCTTGGTGCGCTCTAGCCCAGCCACGGGCACTGCAAAGTTCCCCGCAGGACCGCGCAGCCCTGTGCCGGAAGGCCCGCTGGGGACCCAAAGCTCCAGCGCGGGGAGCTCCTGTGCCCACAGAAGTCTTCACAGTGGCTGCTCTGCTCAGTGCTCCAGAGAGAGAGAGAAAGAAAGAAAGGAGAGAGGGAGTAAGGAAGGGAGGGAAGGCATGAGAGTGAGAGTGTGTATGCACGCTGGGAGAGTACAGTGATCAAATTGGAGTTGGTGACTCATAGTTGAACTCAACATCTGGAAGTATCTCTTTGAGATACAAGATAAAGCCATTCTCATTACTTCCTAGACATGTTCTATGCCCTCAATTTAAAACATGGGCATTTCAACAGGCCAATAAAAATAAAACACCATGATGTGGAGTGTGGTTCAAAAAGAGGAGAGATATAGACAGACATACAGATAGAGAGACACAGAAAGAGGAAGGAAACCTGGAGAAATATGAAAGTCTTCTATAAATTTCCAAAAAAAATGATGCTAAGCAACTGCTCTCAACCCCTGTCCCTAAACCTGTAGCCTGGAAGGCACTGTCCAGTACAGCTTTGTGGGTGTAAGGGGGCTATGCTCACAGAGGAATGAGTGCACTTTCCATGTAAACATGTTGAGCTCCTCTCATGAGCTGAACAAGAAAAAAGAGAAGACACAGCATAACAGAAGGAAAATGAGGAGGCACCACCCTGCACTTGTGAAGTCTCATTTACCTTCCAAGTTCAAATATCTAGAAAACGATTAAATCATAAAACCTAACAAGAAACACTAAAATGCTATTCCACATCATACAACATGTTGCTTTCAAAGAAGGTCCAGAAATCACCCCTTTCCCCATTCAATTACCAACCACCTGGCTAAGTGCACACATTACAGTGCTCAAAGATCTGGGTTCAAGCCCCCGGTCCCCACCTGCAGAAAGGAAGCTTCATGAGTAGTGAAGTAGAACTGCAGTTGTCTCAACTGGTAGAGCACCAGACCTGCATGCCTAATATTCCTGGCTTGACTCCTGGCAGCATATGTGCCAAAGTGGTGCTCTGGTGTTTCTCCACCCCATCTCATATGAAACTCTCTCTCAAGTATAATAAATAAAAAATGAACCTTGAAAACTGATTTAAGGATCTGGGGGTATAATTCACTAGGTAAAGTATGTGCCTTGTTATGTGTGCACAGTTCAGGTTTGAGTCCTGGCACTGCCTGGGAGATGCTACAGCACTAGAGGAAGACCTGGTGCTGTGGTGTTTCTCTATCTGAAAGAAAAAGGGGGTTGGGTGGTGGTACAGCAGGTTAAGTGCAGGTGGCTCCAAGTGCAACAACCTGCGTTAAGGATCCCAGTTTGAGCCATCAGCTCTCCACTTGCAGGGGAGTCGCTTCACAGACGGTGAAGCAGGTCTGCAGGTGTCTGTCTTTCTCTCCTCCTGTCTTCCCCTCTTCTCTCCACTCCTCTCTGTCCTGTCCAACAACGATGACATCAGTAACAACAGTAATAACTACAACAATAAAACAAGGGCAACAAAAGGGAAAATAAATAAATAAATATATTTTTAAAAATATTTTTATTTATTATTTATTCCCTTTTGTTGCCCTCATTGTTTTACTGTTGTAGTTATGATTGATGTCGTTGTTGTTGGATAGGACAGAGAGAAATGGAGACAGGAGGGGAAGACAAAGAGGAGGAGAGAAAGATAGACACATGCAGACCTGTTTCACCTCTTGTAAAGCGATTCCCCTGCAGGTGGGGACCCGGGGGCTCGAACCTGGATCCTTCAGCCTTTCCTTGTGCTTTGCGCCACCTGCGCCCAACCCACTGCGCTACCACGGACTCCCAATAAATAAATATTTTTTAAAAAAGAAAGAAAAAGGAGCCCAGTTTGGTGAAATCATGCATGTAGAAGGCCCTGTCTCCTCAAAAAGAAATTGTGCAAAATATCATATGCTTGGAATTTCACAAATAGCAGCAGGGCATAGTAATCAGGAAAAGATGCAAGAGGAAAGCATGCTCGTGCTCACAACTTCTGCTTTTTGCAGACTGGATTTTAAAGTTTCTGAATATTGAAAATAGAACATATTTTGACTTTAGGGGAGCTGCTATTATTTTTTCCCATTAGGGGGAATGGGAATGGGAGACAAGAGATCATTTCCCATTGGAAATACTGGATTTTGAGAGGTTGTTTTTCACTGCTAATGAACACTCATGCTGATGGTTTTCCAGTTGATGTATAGTGGTGTATATGCAGCTGTTTGTTCCAGGATCAAGTTTCTGCTGTAAATAGGAGATTCTGGGATGAACAGACATAGGACATATTTTGTGGGTCTGCAAATTGGGAGGGAGTTAAGACACAGCTGTATGGTCAGGGCCACACGTACACGTAGGACCTTTCTTTGTTGGGGCTGTTTGAAATCAGATGCCTGCTCATCTCTATTTCTGATATACACTGGCTGGGTCTGAGGGATGGACAGTAGCACAGCAGGTTAAAAATAACAACAACAACAAAAAAGAGGGGGAAATGGCCTCCAGGAGCAGTGGATTTGTAGTGCAGGCACCCAGCCCCAGAGATAACCCTGGAGACAAAAAGAAAAAATAAAGGTTGGGTACTACTATGCAATTCCTGCAAACTCCTGCTTAGAGATGCCTGTCAAGCCCTGTGTGTCATCATATATATATCTCCAGGGTTATTTCTGGGGCTCAGTGCCTGCACTACGAATCCACTGCTCCTGGAGGCCATTTTCCCAATTTGTTGCCTTTATTGTTGTTATTGTTGCCATTGCTATTGTTGTTGTTGAATAGGACAGAGAGAAATGGAGAGAGAAGGGGAAGACAGAGAAGGGGAGAGAAAGATAGAAACCTGCAGACCTTCTTTACCATCTGTGAAGTGACCTCCACGCAGATGTGGAGCCAGGGGCTCAAACTGGGATCCTTAGGCCTGTCCTTGTGTTTCGTGCCATGTGCGCTTAACCCAGTGCACTATCCCCGGGCCTTGTGTCTTATATACTTATGTGCATTACATCACAGTATGTGCTTTACATGTGCTGGACACTGCACAGTGCAGTAAATGTACTCACAGCGCACTGTGTGCTGTACGAGGTGTAGCAAATGTGTGTGATGCACTAGTAGTCTGCACCACACCGTGCATATATGTATATGGTTCACACAGGAGTGCAGGCTGCATGTACAGTTCATACTGCATAGATCATAAAATATAAGGCCTTCCCTCTTCATGCTGCAGATGAATAATCTGAGCTCAGAAAGGAAGCATCCAAGCAGGTAAAGTGGAGGTGCCTGGTTCCATCACACGTTCAATTCCATCCTGGCTCCCAAGATGTCACAGAGAATCTTCCTTACTGCATAAAGTGTTCTACATGCATCTCCCAAGCACATCACCCCACCTTCTTGTGATGCTGCCATTACTGTGATAACAATTTTAAAGGTGAAATGGAAACTCAGAAAATTTAAGTAAATGTCAAGAGTCATAAAATAAGTAGCAATACTCAGACACCGAGCTAAGTCCTCAAGCTCCAAGCTGCGTGGTTTTTCCAGACTCCTGCAGATTCATTGAGATTCCGTGTACTCTGCAGCTTTAATGCCAACCATGGCACTTTGATTTGAAGGATGATGATTCCTTTACAGTCCTGGAATTCTTTGTTGCTGGTGGTAGGGCTGCATGTGGGGGTCAGAGCACTCACATGCAGCCATGTAGCGGTGACGACCTCATGTCCCATCACATAAGCCCCGAGTCCAGCTCCCCATGGAAGCAGCCCCCAGCCCATCATAGCCCCTGCCAATATTAACCTAGTCAACCATGGTCACCAGGATGTCTGTATCTTGCTTTCTGACAATGGCTGTTTCATTGCTTTATCACAGGCTAACTTCAGAAGTCCTGAATATACAGATTTTATTTTCATAGGACAGGTGCCCTTTGCTTGGTCCAGGTATCACTGTCATGGCCTCTGTGGGATGAGTGCAAGGCTCAGAGCTTCCTTAGCCTCTGACACACAGAGGACACAGAGGGCTCTCTCATCTGAAAGCCCCACGGGCTACGCAAATGACACCAAACTACCCATTATACATGTCTTCAGATTTGAAGGCCCTCTTCTGTCCTTGTGTCCACACACTGCCTTCTTCCCTATCAGTTCACCCTTTTACCCACACTTGAAAATGCCCCTCCCCCCTCAGGAAAACTTGCTGGACTAATGTGAGCAGAATTAATTGTTTATCTTTCTAGTTGCTACCCTCACAATCTCAGACACTGTATAAAGCTCACGTCTAATGCTTCCTAGCCCCATGGGCTCATGTTTCTGACAGCAGGATTCTGTGCATGTTCTCAGCACCCAGATAGCACTGACACATACTCAGAACGAAACATAATATGTGTCAACATGACAAAGTGCCACATTTAGATGTCGGTCCCTTCTCTTTGTCTACAGGGTGGTCTCACCTCTGGGTGAAGGCACTCCTTATCTGCTCCTCTCAGAGGAGGATTTTTTAAATATTTATTTTATTTATTTATTCCCTTTTGTTGCCCTTGTAGTTTTTTTTTTTGTAGTTATTATTGTTGTTGTCGTTGTTGGATAGGACAGAGAGAAATGGAAGAGAGGAGGGGAAGACAGAGAGGAGGAGAGAAAGATAGACACCTGCAGACCTGCTTCACTGCCTGTGAAGCGACTCCCCTGCAGGTGGGGAGCCGGGGTTCGAACCAGGATCCTTACGCCGGTCCTTGTGCTTTGCGCCACCTGCGCTTAACCCGCTGAGCTACAACCCGACTCCCTCAGAGGAGGTTTTAACAGACACATCTCAGGCTTTCTTAGGGAAAAGATCTAATCACAACTAGTTACTGCACTTCAACATCCTCTGAGAGAAGTGATGTAGCAGATGAATGTACTAAGGACAGACTGAACTAGTTAACATGAAAAGTCACCACCACCCTATAGCCTGAGACAGGCCTCAACTGGGTATATTGCACTGTGTGTATCTGGTGGAGAGATAGAGAGACAGACACAGAAAAAGATAGAGAGAGAGAGAGATGGAGGGGGCAGGCACAGCAATAGTGCTTATCTGGTATGCAAAGGATGGGAGAATATATGAGAGTGGAAAACATGAACATGATCTCGACTCCCCTTGAATGATCACTGGAGTACAGGAGGGTCTGAACATCTGGTCCCTCATAACCCAAACACCTGTGACCTGATCTGGGAATCACAGGGACACAGAATACAGGACTTGAAAGAGCCCTGAGGGTCATCTGGTTGAACACCTATGAGCCTCATATGTGAGAGATGCTGAGATATCGCTCAGCTGAGGACCAGATAGGAAGAGAGATCCTTTACTGAAGGATACACAAGGGTCACCCCCGAGCCCAGGCCCTTTGGAAATGAGTGAGCCATAGGAACAGGAAGAGAGCCCAACTCTCTCACAGGGATAGATGTGATCCTGAGCCTTCTGCCTACCACGCGCCTCACTCAGGCCTTGTAGGGACGTATCCTCCACAGGGCAGGTATCCTTTTATTCCAGAAACCTTCTATCCAGTGTGGAGGGTTTGCTTTATGATGCAGGTGACATTCAAATAAATACACATTAACTGACATCTTTTCAAAGTGGCTTCCCTGGGGAACACGTCATTTCTGAAGAAAAGAATGATCATTAGACCCAATCTCTTAAAGAGTGGAATTAATGGGAAACTTGAAGCATCAGCTTTGTTGGAGGTTACAGGTGCACATTTGATGTCCATTGACGGGTAATGACGGCACAAGATATGTGGCACAACTGACGGCTGCTGCTGGAAGCAGGGATATAAAATGTACCTCTATACCTTGCTCATGTCTGCCCCTGGAGAGCTCCCTGTAGGCTGGGGAGCCCCTGAGTTGTTATGGGCTTTGGGACAAAGCACTGCTGCTATTCAGGCAGAAGAGCTTCCTGGGAGTGTTGGTGCCCAGGTTCTGACATTCAGAAACCTTCCAGAGAAGGTCAGCTCACTTGAAGGCCTGACCACCAGCTCTGTGGCATGTGAAGAATTTTAAAGTAAGTGTAGATTTAGAAAGGGTGGAATTGATTGCACAGTGGCCTCGCTTTGAAATGTTAAAAGGCCCAAGCTACTAGTGGTGACTGGAGGGAAGCTCCTCTGTGTTCTCCCTGGGAGAGGTTTTATTTGGTGGAGAATCAGTTGGAAAGTTGATTTAGAAATTAGAAAAATACTCATTTCAGCATGACACCCGTGCTCCTCCACCCCCCCCCCCCAGTGTTTGTTGAGCTGTTTCAAAAACTTCTTGCAGCTCCTCTCCCACCTGGGACAGCTATGTCCCAGGCACTTTCTTCTGGAAGCCCTTCCACCCACCAGCCTCCTCTTGAAAGAGCCTTCATAAACCCTGGCTCTCAAGCAGCCAGAACACTTCCTCTTTTCACAGTAGCTACTTCATCCTGCAGACAACTCTCTCATGTGCTGTGGTTGCCTTCTATTTATATCTCTAGTAGAGACATGAGCACTGCACACATTCAGTGAATGCTGGATCTATAGAAGCAGATGGATTCTGCTGCCTTCATTCTTTTAGAAGGTAAGGGGCCATGTGGCTTTGCTTTCAACCCTCTCTGATTCTATCAGTGTAAAAATAAGATACCAGGATTGTTGTGTATAGGAGTCAGGACTCTTTCTGCAACTCATGTAAATACATCAGTGTCCTGAACTGAAATGCACAATAAAGTCAGGACTCAGAGTGAATCCATTCTTCTAGAAACACAATGTAGAAACTAGAATAAAAAGTGAGGGAAATATAACACACTTCTGAGGGAAGAAAAAAAGTACCAAAAAGACAAAGGTAATTTCATGGAGTTCCATGCACTGCAGTTGTGCTGTTCACTTAGGTGTACATTGGAGGTCATTCAAATTAGGGTTAAATGATGTGTGGAACGAATCTCGGTGTGAGATGGTCGTCTTCTTCTCAATACCACTAGGTGGGAGCCTCCTAGCTGCCCCATGGTCCCAATGCAGCAAAACTAATGCTGATTTGCCTTTATGGGTTTCTTTTTTCAAGAGAAAAGGATCTTCTCCTTTCAGACACATTCTTGAAGGATAAAGCAAAGGAGTATGACCAGGGTTTCAGATCCACCCCGCCCTGCCCTGTGGAATAACACAACTGGCAGAAAAGCATCAGGGCCTGAGCTCCTCAAGGCAGTAGGCTCTGGGACAGGTGGCCAGCAGGTTCTTATCTCTCTCCCTTTTGCAATTTCCCTGTTTCAATTATAATACAGCAAGGAGTATTCTCTTCCACAAAAACACACACAAAAAAATCAAAGGTGTGCTTCTCCAATCACTCACCAACACTTTCCTTTTACCATATAGTTGTTTTTCAGAGCCTAGAAGTATATTGCTGTTTTATTTAGTTCATCTACTTGATTTTTTATGCTTATCAATGATTTAATAGTGATTTACAAAATTAAAAGATAATAGAGGTAAAATTCCACACTGTTCCTACCTACCACCAGAGTTCTGGGTCCCCACAGCCCTCCAGTGGAAATTATAATAGTTCTCCCAAAGTCACAGATATGGATTGACTATATATTTTTATGGTTTTTTTTAGTGATTAATATTGATTTACTAGATTGTAAAAGGTATAATTGTAATAGGAGAATAATTCCATACAGCTTCCATCAATAGAGTTCTGTGTCCCATCTCCTCTATTGGAAACTTTCCTATTGTTTCTCCATCTGGGAGTATGGACCAAAATTCTTTTTTGGGGTGCAGAATGTGGACAGTCTGGCTTCTGTAATAGTTTCTCTGCTGGCCATGGACTCTGGCTTCTGTAATTGTTTCTCTGCTGGCCATGGACACTGACATGTTGATCCATGCTCCCAACCTGTTTCTATCTTTCCCTAGTGGGTTAGGGCTCAGGAGAGATGAGGTTACAGGATACATTTATGAGGTCATCTGCCCAGGGATGGACTGACTATTATCTATCATCCAATCTATCTATCTATCTATCTATCTATCTATCTACCTACCTACCTATCTCTATATATTTTTTCCATTTATATTCACTTATATGACCCTTTCTTCTCTTCCTTTCTAAGTCACACTTACACACATTTCTATTACCATTTCTAAGTCACACCTACACCCATTACTACTTCCAAATTTTCATTTTCTTCTTCCCTCTCAGATAAGCAAAACACTGCCTGACTTCCTCTGGTGATTTCCAGATTTTTTTCCCCTTCAGTGATGGGGAAAAAACAAAGATTCCTGGTGACAAACATTTCCTGGCCTGATGGAATTGGGGTTCAAAGTTCTCTGGTCTTCTTCCCTTAACATCCCCCCACCGCTGGAAGTATGAACCCCAAATTCTTTTTGAGGTGCAGAAGGAAGGAGCTCTGGCTTCCATGATTGAATCTCTACTGGCCAGGGATGTTAGCTAGTTGATCCATATCCCCAGCCTGTCTTTATCTATCCCTAATAAGGGAAGACTATGGAGAGGTGTAACTCATCCATTTGTTTTCTCTATCACAAATGGGTGAAATCATGAGGCATTTGTCTTTCTCCACCTAAACATAATATCTACAAAGTCTATCCAGGCTACTGCCAATAGCAGGCCTTCTTTTCCTTTGATCTGAATATATATTGTGTATGCAGACTACATTTTCATTATCCACTCCCCTCTCTATAGGCAATAGGTTGTTTTCAGTTCTCACATATTGTAAATAGTGCTGAAATGAACATGGAGATGTAGGTGGCTCTTGAATTACTGTTTATGCATTTTTTGAAGGAGGATAACTGGGCCATATACAACATATATTTTTAATTTTTTGAGGATTACACACATCTTTCCACATGTTGTGAAAGAACAGGAGCTGGGTTAGACAGAAAGTTAGCTCAACAGATTGGGCACATACCTTGCCATACTTGCAGCCTGGGTTCAAGCTTGAACACCCCCGTGGTAACAGTATGGCACCAGGGAAAGCTCTGGTTCTGTGGTAAGTCAGTATCTCTCTCTCTCTCTCTCTCTCTCTCTCTCTTCCTCTCCCTCTCCCTCTCCCTCTCTTTCTTTGTGTGTCTCTCTAACTGGATTAAAAGCTATTGGAAACTGAACTTGTATCTGTATGAGATTCTGAGTATAAAGAAAAAAAGTGGAGCATGGGGGTATTACCATGAATTGACTTGCTGGAGTTTCAGAAATGACTAACCTCACCATCTTCTTTCCCTTACAATCTAGGAGACCTTGGCATCAACAGCCTGACTAGATATGTTACCATCCTCTGAACAAAAATAGTCACTGACAGATGCCCGTAAATCATCTGGACTGATCCCAAGTGAAATACTCCAACAACTCACCATAAATTGAAAATGTTTCATGGTCATTCATTTCAAATGCACACATTCTCCTCTTCCAATCTATAGTCATCCACAACACACTGGTGACAAGCCAAAACAGTGTTAATAGACACTCATATTTTAATAAATGAACTAGTGGACTCTCTAGAAGAGAAGGTTCATTTGAACTGATCCTAAGTCATGGCCTTGTCACTGTGTAGCTGCAATTACATGAGTATTTGTGTAATACATTACAGCAGAGGATATGAACAAAACATTCACCTCAGAGGAGATCTAAAAGGCTAACAAACATATGAAAAACTGCTCTAGGTCACTGATTGTCAGAGAAATGCAAATTAAGACAACACTAAGATATCACCTCACTCCTGTAAGAATGGCATACATCAAAAAGGACAGCAGCAACAAATGCAAGAGAGGTTGTGGGGACAGAGGAACCCTTTTACATTGCTGGTGGAAATGTAAACTGGTACAGACTCTGTGGAGAGCAGTCTCGAAAACTCTCAGAAGGCTAGACATGGACCTTCCATATGATCCAGTAATTCCTCTCCTGGGATTATACCCCAAGGACTCCATAACACCCAATCAAAAAGAGGTGTGTACTACTATGTTCATAGCAGCACAATTCATAATAGCTAAAACCTGGAAGCAACCCAGGTGACCAACAACACATAAGTGGCTGAGAAAGATGTGGTATATATACACAATGGAATACTATGCAGCTATCAAGAATAATGAACCCACCTTCTCTGACCCATCTTGGACAGAACTAGAAGGAATTATGTTAAGTGAGCTAAGTCAGAAAGATAAAGACGAGTATGGGATGATCCCACTCATCAACAGAAGTTGAGGAAGAAGATCTGAAAGGGAAACTAAAAGCAGGACCTGACCAAATTGTAAGTAGGGCACCAAAGTAAAAACCCTGTGGTGAGGGGTAGACATACAGCTTCCTGGGCTAGTGGGGGGTGGGAGTGGGTGGGAGGGATGGGTCACAGTCTTTTGGTGGTGAGAATGGTGTTTATGTACACTCCTAGTAAAATGTAGTCATATGAATCACTAGTTAATTAATATGAGAGAGGGAAAATTAATTGTATGTCTCGAAGTTTTTTAAAACACAGACTGAATCTTTTTAATATATAGGCTGTGTATTTGATAGGTGGACTCTCTCAAAAGCCTAGACCAAGTAGATCAGAAGCATCCAATAGCACAGCTATATACAAGATACTGGGTACTGTACAGCAAACCGTAACAAAATGCCTTTTCAAAATTAACCCAATTACCAAATAATGTGATGATAACATTAACTATCGATTGTCTTTTTGAACCCTAAGACAGCAGGAACCTCACATCTCCACTATAGAGCCTCTACTTCCCCCAGTTCTGGAACCCTTGGATAGGGCCCACTTTCCCGTATGCCTCTCCCAATCCGTATAAAATAATATTGCATCTGCCAATCACTACCTAATCAACACAGTGATGCTTCACTTCAGACTGTGTCCAGAGACTTCACGCGTGGAATGACAACCCTTCAGCTTCATTACTCGGGAGAGACCTTTCCTTTCATAGTATACTTTAATTCCATCTCAGGTGGTTCACTTTCCAACAAAGTCCCAAAACCTAGATATACGCCAGTTTCTGTGAGAGAGAGCATATGTTCACACATATCCATAAACTACTGCAAAATATATACCTGAAAGCAGAAGTACACTAGAGTTTGCAGTGAGTATCCCCTAACACTTCCTCTCCACTATTCCAAGCTTTGGGTCCATTATTGCTCAACAATTTGTTTGGCTTTGTATGTTTGGCTTTGTATGGGGAAGGCAGAGAGGGGGTGAGAAAGATAGACACCTGCTTCACCACTTGCAAAGTAACCCCCCTTTAGGTGGGGAGCTGGGGACTCAAACCTGTATCCTTACGCTGGTCCTTGTGCTTTGTGCCTTTTGCGCTTAACCTGCTGCACTACTGCCCAGCACCCTCACTATAAATGTTTTTAGCACATGTCTAAGTTGCACAGTGAACATTTAAAAGTGATTTCACAATAATCCTGTGCAAATCCATGGCAGGCACCCACACATACAGTGTTTTGCATTCAAGCACTTTTGAGAGCCCGCTGCCTAGTCAGTCAAGTTGAAGCACTCCTTTCCCAGCAAAAGTGAAAATCTTCCTGAGGGCAAGTGGAAATATGCTCCTTGGGCACCTGTGTGTGTGTGTGTAGGAGTTACTGACACGTTGCCTTGCAGGGAATGAGACCCACTGTCTCAAAGAGTAGCTGAAGGGAGCGATGGAGCACAGCCGTCTCAGCTTTCTCTCGTCTGTCAGTGAGCACTAGGAAGACAATCAGCATCTGCCAGTAGAACTGGGGGAGCAGCTTTGTGGGCCTTTGCATTATAAAGGACAAGAAACTGGATTTAAGCCCCATCATCTGCACAGTGATGTGGCCCTGAGAGCAGGAGAGCCCATCATTCTTTCCATTCACATGATAGTGCCCTAAGAGATAGATGACCTTGGCAGAGCTCTCAAAATCAATATGACAGTAGAGAAACTCTCAAATTTTATCATGACTACTGGCCCTTATCCACTGAGCTGAAATCCTCAAGAACCAATTTATTTATATATTTTATAACCTCAGGTGCTATCGCAAAGGCAAACAAATTTAGACTTCTGAGTTACAAAAAATAAAAACACACAAAACAAACAAACAAACAAAACAAAAAGAAAACCCACACGGTACTCACACACCAAATTCCTTATAAATGAGGAAATGTGCACAGGGTCTGGGTGGTGGCGCACCTGCTTAAGCGGACATGCTACTGTGCACAAGAACTCAGGCTCAGGCCCTGGTCCCCATCTGCAGGGGAAAATCTTCCCTAGTGGAGATTCAGGGCTGCAGCTGTCTGCCTCCCTCTCTATATCCTCATTCCCTCTTGATCTCTCTCTGTCTCTATCCAGTAAATAAATAAAGATAATTTACAAAAAAATTAAAAAAAAAGAAAATGTGTACAGAGCCAGAGGACACTCTATTAAACAAATAAGAAAGTACAACTGGGAGTGTGGATCGACCTGCCAACCCCATGTCTCACGGAGAAGAAATTACAGAAGCCAGAACGTCCACCTTCTGCACCCCACAGTGATCCTGGGTCCATACTCCCAGAGGGATAAAGAATAGGGAAGCTTCCAATGGAGGGGATGGGATATGGAACTCTGGTGGTGGGAGTTGTGTGGCATTGTGCCCCTCTTCAATAAGGTCTTGTTGATCATTATTAAATCAATAAAGTACAGAGAAGAGAAATGAGGTTGGAGAAGGTATCAGTGATTTAACAGTTGCTACCATCTAATCTCACTTAAGACACTGAGAAAAAATGACACAGTTTCTGCTCAACAGAAGTTTACAATTCATATGTAATAAATTATAATTTATTTAACATCCAAGCAGCAATGATTATAAAGAATTAGTATTGGGCTACCAACCAATGAAATTCAGGATGCTGACAATACAATGGGCAAAAAAAAAAATTCTAATGGGTCTGAAAAGAGAAGAGTACCAAGCCTCCTTTAAAGAAAATTTAAACTTTCCTCAAAGAATAATAAACGTAAGAAAAGCACGCGTCATAATGAGTTCCACGAAACTGCATACAGTAACCTGACCTCCAAACCCAGCATCACCTCAGACACCTGCATAGCAGCACTCAGGGCTCCTCTGTCTCCTTCAGGTCCCTGCTCAACAGTTCAGATGCTTTTTGCCTATTTTGTACTTTGTGCAAATAGAAATGTTTGATGGGATCCTCATTCTCTTAAAGGATGTTGTGACATTCATCCAATGGTTGCCATGTACATGTACATTTGTCTTTCCATCACTGTAGATCATTCCACTGTGGAATTATCCCATCATCCACAATGATCCGGATGACAGTAGAGCTGACACAGTTTCTAGTTCTGGCCGCTTTGCAAAGATGCCACTAAATCGATGTCTGGGGATGGGGTGTGAGGGCGGGGGAGGAAGCCTGTCCGCCTACCTGTCTGCAGCCTCTTCTCTGGGTTTGCTCTCCCAGCGCTGCGCCGGCCTGGCTGCAGCCGCACTTCTGTCCCAGGCCCAGCTGGCGCGGTCACTGCGGGCTGTAGACGGAGAGAGAGGTTGTCAGCGGGTGAGGGTGAGCAAGAGCCGCGTGTGTGACCACAGGAAGGGCAGTGGCGACTCTGCTCAAGGCCGAAGGGCAGGTGGGGAGGGGAGGGGCTGCAGCTCTCCAACACCCTCACAAGGAGAAGGGCCCAGCTCCACCCAGCGCCCTGCAGTATTACAAAAAAATATTGGGTGCCGGGCAGTAGCACAGAGGGTTAAGGGCACGTGCAGCAGAGCGCAAGGACTGACATAAGGACCCTGGTTCGAGACACTGGCTCCCCACCTGCAGGTGGGTTGCTTCACAGGCGGTGGAGCAGGTCTGTGGGTGTATTTTTCTTTTTAATTTTTTAATTATCTTTATTTACTGAATAGAGACAGTCAGAAATCGAGCACTGCTTCACCACTTGTGAAGTTTTCCCCTGCAGGTGGGGCGTGGGGGCTTGAAACCAGGACCTTGTGCATTGTAACATGTGCGCTCAACCAGGTGCGCCACCACCCGGCCCCGGTCTGCAGGAATCTCTCTCTTTCTCTCCCCCTCTCTGTCTTCCCCTCCTCTCTCCATTTCTCTCTGTCCTATCCAACAATGATGACATCAATAACAACAATAATAACTATCAAAATAAAAAACAAGGGTAACAAAAGGGAAAAATAAATCAATATTTAAAAAAAAGGAAGCGAGGCAGACACCTGACACATTGCTTCATCACTTGCAAAGCTTTCTCCCTGCAGGTGAGGAGCAGGGGCTCGAACACGGGTCCCTGCACACTGTAACATGTACGCTCAGCGTCCTGATTTTATTAAGCGAGTTCTCCCCACACAGTGGAAGCAGTGACATTTTAGTTCAGAGTCTCCAGGGTGTTCTCTGAAGGCACTTGTGTATTTATGTATTTACTGAAGCTGAGCCCCCCCAACCCGCAGTGGGGCCAGGGCTTGAACCAGGGTCCTTGCTCGTGGTTCCACGTGCGCTTAGCCAGGTGCAGCAGTGTGCAGCCGCCCCGTGGCATTTCCTGAAGGTCACAGGCACAGGGCACACAAGGCTGCTTCCCTGACACTTGCCCTGAGGTCTCAGCCCTCAGGAAGCCCAGGTGGGGGGTCGCTGGGCTTCTTGTGAGAGCTGCCAGCAAAGGTGCCTGGTGTGCGGTGAGGGCGGGGGCAGAGCTCTTGCTGTGAGCTTTCTGGGGGCTGAGTCTCCTGGAAGGGGCCCAAGCAGGAGCCGCAGATCAGGCATGTGTGAAAGCCACGGGTCTGTCCTCAGCTGCACACACGTGTCCAGCACCTGCTGGGAGCCATTGGGGCTTGGAAGTTGGCCGCAGGGCCTGAGGTGGGACTCACTCACCGATGGGGAATGCCCAGATTTTGCCCCTGGCCTGCTTGTACTTTGTGTTTATAATCTGCCTGTGATGCATTTGTAAGTGGGCGGCAATACAGGACAGAAAGACTGAAAATATAGGGGGCCAGGCGTAGGTGCAGCGGGATAAGCCCACTTGGCACCAAGCGCAAAGATCCTGGTTCAAGCCCCCAGCTCCCCACCTGCAGGGGAGTCGCTTCACAGGCAGTGAAGCAGGTCTGCAGGTGTCTGTCTTTCTCTCCCCCTCTCTGTCTTCCCCTCCTCTCTCCATTTCTGTCTGTCCTATCCAATGACAGCAATAACAATAACAATGGATTGAAGCCCCAGTGATAACCCTGAAGGCAAAACAGCAACAACAACCACAAACCTGAGACTGTAATAAAGAATTAGGAAGTGTAGAAGGTCTGAAGCAGTGCAGGTGTGTAGTGCAGGCTGGCCTTCCCGGGTGAGCAAGGGACGACAGGTGGAGCCGGTGAAGGCCGGGCTGAACCTTTACTGAGAAGGCACTTAGTAACCCCACTAGCTCCTGTCTCCTAGAGGACCCCCACACCCCCAGTGGGGTCTCTTATGTGGAGGCTCAACTTTCCCAGGCACAGCTCTGCAGGAAAGATAACAGTAACCAGATAAGGCAACCAGACCCTGAACAGCAGGTCCAAGTCCCACCCCTTAACCTGCAGCCTCTGCTTCTGGGATGATGCTTTTTGCTCTCCATCCTGCGCCCCATATAAGCCTGTGCTTCCCCTCCATCCTGTGCCAGACTTATCAGAAAGATCTGAGCCCCTGGCCCAAGCAGGAATAAAAGGCTCCTTTCCTCCTACACCCACCTGGGCTTCGGTCGTCTTGATTATTAACAGAGTTCCTCAGCATCCTCTCCCTTGTTCAGTCCACAGACCTGCAGTGCAGCCCTGCTGTCATGGGGCACATGGCCCAGGGAGGGTCTGGGCTCCGGGATGGGTGGCCGTGATGGCTCTGATGGAGCAGGGTTCAAGCCTCCATTCTTCACCTGCAGGAGGAAAGTTTTGCAAGTGGTGAAGCAGGTCTGCAGGTGTCTCTCTGTCTCTCTCCCTCTCTCTCTCCTCCTCTCAATTTCTCTCTGTCTCTATCCAATAACAAATCAATAGAATTAAAAATTGCTGAATGCCTCTAGCTGAGCCGTAATATCAATCTACATGTAGTTTCTATCTATGATTCTTATTTAACATTATGCACTGTCATAAGTTGATCATTCACAATTAAAATATGTGAATGGACCTATTAGTAGAATCTGGTTTCTAGGTACTGAAGAACACTGAGTGATTTTTGTTTATTTTGCTGCTATGTGTAGGGGATGAGTGCCCTCAGGTGGCTGAATCCCAAAACTGCAGCTAAAGCAAATCTGCCTGAACCTTTTGGAGGTGAAGTTCCAGAGTTCAATCCTGGTAGCTAGCCCCTGTGATGACTGGTTGTTTCTCTGTCTCCTCCTATCTTTCTCATGAATAAAGAAATTCTTTAAAAAAACAAAACTGGGAGTCGGGCGGTAGCGCAGCAGGTTAAGCGCAGTTGTGAGGCCTAAAGAGCCAGACTCCAGCCTCTGGCTCCCCACCTGCAGGGGGGTCGCTTCACAGGCCAGGCTGTGAAGCAGTTCTGCAGGTGTCTATCTTTCTCTCCCCCTCTCTGTCTTCCCCTCCTCTCTGTTTCTCTCTGTCCTATCTAACAACAACAACATCAATAACAACAACAAGGGCAACAAAAGGGAAAGTAAATAAATATAAAAAATAAAAAAACAAAACAAAACGAAGGGATCTATTCTAGGCTACATCAAGTCCTCTAATGGTTACTTGAATGTACACTTTTTACACTACAGTTGAAGGTCATCAAAGAATATCAACTCTTTTGCCATTCCACTTGCCAAGTGACATTCCCTTTGTACACACACACACACACACACACACACACACACTTCTGCTCCTGGAAATAGTGTGTCTCTGACAGCATCCATGTAAATATCCTACTGTGATACTTACTCTTTAGGATTATATGACCACTGCTTGAAATGGGGGCAAGGCTTGTCGCATCTCTATTATTTCTAATAAATGCATGGCAGTTGGGTGGAGGGTAGATAGCACAATGTTTATGCAAACATACTCTTGTGCCTGAGGCTCTATAGTCCCAGGTTCAATTCCCCACACCACTGTAAGCCAGAGCTGAACACTGTACTGGTTTAAAAAAATGCATCGGAGTCTATAGTTATCAGAACAAAATTTCAAAGGACTAATTAAAAAACTCAAAGCTGAAGATGCAAATTGCTTCAGGGACTCAGTCTGTCAGCTGGTCAGTTATGACACTGACCTTTGACCTCTGACATCACAGACCAGTGGCCTTGGCTACAGTGGAATCTTCAGTCTTAGAGACTGAGTTGACAGTGCACACAATGCTATGTTCAGCTCTCTCTTTAGCGTCAAGGAGTGAAGAATAGAGGATGTTTGCGTCTACCAGAAAGTCTTCGCGGCTTTCAGAATGTCTGGGCTGGCTGCCCTGCCTAAGGTAGAGTCTGTTCACATGCCCTGTGTGACTGGCAGAGCAGGAGGAGGGCAGTCCCAGGATGTGCTCTGTGTGATGCCCACGGACAGAATCCTCAGCTTCAGCCCTGGTCTCATGAATGGTTACTTGTGCTCATGAGATTCCCTCCTGCTGATGCCAGAGAGAAGACTTGACCTGCTAGGATCAGAGTCCTGTGGGCTTACTCAGGGCACAGTCAAGGAATAGCTTAGTACTTCCTTGAGTTGAGAAACATTTGGATGTTTGATTTATTATCTGTTGATCTTGGGATTCCTGCCTCCCTCAAGGCCAAAGTGATGACTGAGTTAAGATTAGAGTCAGTTTTCCAGAATCCTGTTATCTAAGGGTGTATGTTAACCTGAGACCACAGTGAAATGACCTCTTCACACTCTTGGATGTCTTGTAATCTGCAATTTGATCTCTATAAGGTCATATATCTGTTTACGTAATTTTTTTTATTATTGCGAGACAGACAGAAGCATAAGAAAGAGAAACTGAAGGGGTGAAGGAGATGGGGAAAGGAAGAGGAAGAGGAAGGAGAAGAGGGAGGGGAAGGAGACAGCCAGAAAGTCACTGGCATATGCAAAACTTGGGATGACACTTGGGGCTACATGATTTTCAGTTCAACTAGACACTGTGCTATGGACCTGAGTTGCTTGTTTGAAACATTTGTCATTTCTCCTTTGTCCTCTAACTGTTCCTTCATTTAGTGGAGGGGCAGTTTGTTGACATGGGGTAAGATTTCTCATCTCCCAGTGAGAGGTGTCTGCAGAACACTCTCCTCCCCACTCAGCTCCTCTCCCAGCATCAAGCACCAGGACCCCAATAACCTCACTCCCCCTCACTCCCTCTTAGTGTCTCCTTTCTACCAGATCCTGCTGAGACTCTGCTGCTTCCTTGTCCCCTGACACTAAAGTGACAGACCCTGTGCCCTGTCCTTCAAGCTGCCCTCCATCTCCACTGGCCCTGAGTGATCTCAACTCTCACAGGACCTCTGTGTAGCTCAGGACTCCTGAATCAGGGTGCTGAGTCCTTCTGGGAGACCGAGACTCCTCTGTAATGCTTGTGAGTGTTGACATTAGCACGAGTCCCTGTGTCCCACTTGCTCATTGACAAGCTGCCCTGGGGGTCTGCTGTGTTGCAGGTCTTCTGTAAAGGAGAGCGGCCTAAAAGAGAGGAACATCCCAGTGTTGCCTCATGGCCGCACCCTCCTCAGTGGCCCTGGCAAATTCCTGAAGAGGCGGAGGTGGCAGAAAAGGCAACTGATCTTATATTCCAACGTGCTGCTCATCTCCAACACAAAGTACGTACCTGCTCCTCCTGCTTCTGACCCCACAGCTGCCTCTTCTCTGCTGCCCTATGGACAGAAGAGGTGGCTTTTCTGCGAGGTTTCTGTCCAGCACTGCGTGGGCATCTGAGGGGAAGCAGGGAGACTGGGCAGGGCCAGAGTCCTGGGGAAGGGCAGCCAGGGTGGAGAGGCTAAAGGAGAGATGCAGAGACAGAGCCCAGGGGAACCAGCCTGGAGGACCCTCCCCTGGCCTGCTCTTCCTTCAGGTGTCTGCCCTTCCAGCTCTGCCCGAGGGAGGCAGGACAAGGCACAGCCAGTCTCTGCTTCCCAGGACTCACAGACACTCACACTGAATTTCTGCAAAGTGTTTGCATTCACAGCCTGCACATGGAGACAGGGACCTGGGACTGAGGGAATGAATGATTCATTCACTGACTGAATTTATTCTCTTGTGACAAGAGGCAGTGAATTCAGTGAGTGGAAAACACTGCTGAGCAAAGTCCTCCTCATTTTTTTTTTAACCAGAGCACTGCTCAGCTCTGGCTGATGGGATGTGGGGGTGAACCTGGCACTTTGGAGCCTCAGGCATGAGAGTATCTTTGCATAACCATTATAGTATCTACCCACCACCCTCAAATTTCTTTTTAAGTACCTGAGAGACAGAGAAGGAGATTGGGAAGGGAACAGAGAGGAGAGACACCCAGTCACAGCTCCCACCGTGCAGTTCCCTTTGCTCATGTCCATGGTCCTGCTCATGGTACATGAGCCTCTGCCTGGTTTAGGTGGGCACAGTACTAAAGCAGCTTTTCATGTTTTGCCAGACTCTAAGTGAGATAATTACGAATACAAATTTATGAAAGCAAATTTTCAATAACTTAAGCTTTAAAGGCATGAAAAACCCTTAGAAACTGAGACTGGGTGGCTGGGTGGTGGTGGCACACCTGGTTGAGCATCCATGGCCTAAGACCCAGGTTCAATCCCCACTCCCCATCTGCAGAGGGAAAGATGCATGAGTTAGCAAGGCTGTAGGTTTCATTCCTGTCTTCCACTCAGTCATCTTACCATCTTAATTCTCTCAGTCCTTTTAAAAACAACAAAACAGGGAGTTGGGCGGTAGCACAGCGGATTAAGCACAGGTGACACAAAGTGCAAGGACCAACATTAGGATCCTGGTTGGAGCCCCTAGCTCCCCACCTGCAGGAGAGTCGCTTCACAAGCGGTGAAGCAGGTCTGCAGGTATCTTTCTCTTCCCTCTATCTTCCCCTCCTCTCTCCATTTCTCTCTGTCCTATCCAACAACAATATCATCATCAACAACAACAATAATAACCACAACAATAAAAAAACAAGGACAAGAAAAGGGAATAAATACATAAATAAGTATATATTAAAACAAACAAACAAAAACCAGGAAAATGACTCACAAAAACAGTGGATTCATCATGTAGCCACCAAGCCACAGTGATAACCTCAGTGGCAATTAAAAATAATAGATATGGAAAATTCAACTTAATTGTTTGGGACTCATAGAAAATATTATTTTTTTAACTTTTTAAAAAATTATCTTTATTTACTTATTGGATAGAGACAGCCAGAAATCGAGAAGGAAGAGGGTGATAGGGAGAAGGAGAAAAACAGAGAGTCACCTACAGCCCTGCTTCACTACTTGCGAAGCTTTCCCTCTGTAGGTGGGGACAGGGCTTGAACTCGGGTCCTTGCGCACTACCGCCCAGCCCAGAAAATATTCTTTAAATTTTTTTTTATTTAAAGAAAGGATAAATTAACAAAAACATAGGGTAGGAGGGGTATGATCCCACTCATCAACAGAAGTTGAGTAAGAAGATCTGAAAGGGAAACTAAAAGCAGGACCTGATGAACTTGTAAGTAAGGCACCAAAGTAAAAACTCTGTGGTGAGGGGTAGACATCCAGAAAATATTCTTAACTAACATTGTAATGCATGATTTATTTTATTAGTATCCTCAAGCACTTTTAGGATGACAATAATGAACTAACATATTAATTGCAATTTCCATACAATTAATAAGGGAAATATGATCATGGACCATTATGGCTAACAAGCAAGCAACAGGAAAGATGCTAAATGAGTGAAAGGTTCTCTTAGCGAGCTCATAAATATAGGGGGGTATCTAATTGTTCTGCAATGTTCAGGAAAATGGCTGCTTTCCTCCCACTGGTCAGGAGTGTTCAGGGACATCCTGGGCCCGGCTCCAGTCAGCACACAGCACTCAGGCCCCAGCCCTCCCTCTGCTGTGCTCTCAAGGCTCAGCTCAGAGGGGAAGGAGCCACAGAAACACACCCACTATCTCCCCAGGAGAAACCCAGCTGCTCCCAGAATGCTGGAGATGCAAGCTAACTGCTCTGTGCTCTGTTCCCTCTCCAGGTTCAACAGTGACTGCAGAATCAAGTACTGGGTGCCCCTGCTGGACATGTGGGTGGCACACAACTCAAGGAATGGAGGGAGAGCCCGCACATCGCTGGTCTTGGGCTGGGATGACCGCAGCTTCGTGGTCTCTTTTCAGTAAGACTGCAGCCCGGCCCTGTCTCCATATGATTCATCTGGGCGGGGGGCACAGCTCCATCTGGGGGTCTATTTGCCACATGTGCTCTGACCCCCACAAGGATAGCTGTATGTTCTCGACTGTCCCCCAATGGTGGTGATTCAAGCAAACACATGCAGCTTCTACGCCCTCTGCAGGTGGGGACCAGGGGTTTGAACCTGGGTCCTTGTGCATGGTAACATGTGCAGTTAACCACTGGCACCACCACCTGAGCCCCAACCCAATTTCTCCTCCAGCTAGAAGATTTCCTTGCCAACCCGCAGCAAACTATCTGTCAGAGAGCTGGGCCTCTCACCACCCAGTGAGCAGGACAGGCCTCCTGACTCACACAGTCCCACCAATAACAACCTGATGTTGATGTTTACATGTTGATTTTATTGTTGTTGTTGTTTCCTGTAGATAATTTCCCCCTGGAAGGGATAACTTTATTTTATTTTATTTATTTATTTTTTACTTTTTATTGGTGGGGGAAATACTCACAATATGTTTGTGTGAATTTTGTGCATTTTAACTTCTTTTCTGCCCTTCTCTTGGATTTCAGTTCAGTCGACAAAATGGAGCAATGGTACAGTGAGCTTCATAGGTATGTCCTTAGTTCAGGTATTTCAAATCTTTTTTTATAAGACATTAATTTATTAATGAGAAAGATAGGAGGAGAGAGAGTAAGAACCAGACATCACTCGTACATGTGCTTCCAGGAATTGAACTAGGATCTCATGCTTGAGACCTTTTTCCTTTGTGTTACCTCCCAGGCCATGGTATTTCAAATCTTCAAGTTCTCAGAATGCAGAGTCCTAGCAGTCAATGTTTCTCCCTCTTGTCCCCCTTCTCTCCACTCTGTGATGGGAGCTAACATCACCCTGGACCATGTATTCACCTGCCCTGACTTAAGGGCAGGTTTCTCTGAGGGGTGGTTCTCAAAGCAAATGCACCTGCCAGCCCTACAGCCCAGGGAGGTTCCGGCCTGGACTCCAGGCAGGAAAGCTGTGAAGACAGGATCTGGAGCCCTGGTCTCAGTGACCTGACAATATATGTTTTCTAGGATTTGGTATCATTTTCCAGAAATACGTTTGTATATCTCTTCATTAGATCTTGCTGAGTATGTTGATATCTTGAAAAAGGCGTGCAAAATACTGAAGTGACTAGTCAAAACGTAAGTTGACTTGCACATAATCTAACAGATATTATTCTGTTCTGGGTCACTGTGGACTTGATTAGGAACATTCAGAATGAGATTTTGGACTTCCAGAACACCCTCCGAAAGAAGGTGGAAGACATCATTGTAAGTGTTTCTAAGACTAGAACTTACACTCCAAGCTTCTGCCTTGGACAGAAAGAGGTCTAGAGATGAGGGAAGAATCCAGAATGTACCAGATAGAAAAGTGTATATTTCTACAGACACACAGGTCGGTGTATACACAGAAAAGGAAGCTGGGACTATATTCAACAGTCCTTAGTGGTCACATGACTTAAACTTGGAAAGAAGATTGCATCTGAAAAGTTAACGTTTTTTTCAGATTGCCCTAATATCAATCCTTGATGTCTCTTGCACCAAATAATTTTCACAAGACAGCTTTTCTATTACCTTGGATTGTTTTCCCAATTAACTTTTGCATGTACAACGTGGTTTGCATTGTTTCCTGTAGATAATTTATCCCTGGCCAGGATTTTTTTTTTTTACTTTTTATTCATGGGGAGATTAATGGTTTACAGTAAACAGTAAACAGTTGTTGGCACATATGTATATCGGTTTTCTGCAAAACACTTCACTCCCAGCCCAGCTCCTCCTCCCCCATCATGCACCAGGATTGGAACAACCATTCTCCCTAGTCATTTACTTTGGTGCAGTACACCAAACCCAATTCAAGGATGGCTCTTCAAGTGAAGAGAAAATACTGACCTCAATTTTCTTTTCCTTTGTTTTCCTTTCCTTTCCTTTCTTTTCCTTTTTTCCTTTCCCATTGTTTTCTCCCTCTCTCTCTCTCTCTATCTCTCTCTCTCCCTCCCTCCAGGGTTATTGCTGGGGCTCATTGCTGCACTACAGATCCAGTGCTTTTATGGATATTTTTTTGACTTTTCCTTTTTTTTTTTGATAGGACAAAGAGAAATTGAGAGGGGAGGGGAAGATAGAGGAGAGAGAAAGAGACACTGCAGACCTGCTTCACCACTTTTGAAGTGACCCCCATGCAGATCAGGAGCAGGGGCTCGAACTGAACCAGGATCCTTATGTAGGTCCTTGCAGTCTGTACTATGTACTCTTAACCTTGTGCACCATAACACACTTCTCCCCACTCAAGAGAGATAGACACCTGCAGACCTGCTTCAACTCTCAGGAAGCCTCCCCACTACAGGTAGGGAGTGAGGGTTCAGCCCTGGGTTCTTGACTTGGTAAGGTGTGTGCCTAACCAGCTGCACCACCTCCTAGCCCACTTTCTTTTCATTATTTCTTTTTTTTTTTTTTTGCATAATTTGAACAGCTGCATCATGTCAGGGTTGGCCTTGACTCTGCAGCATTGATGACATTTTCCTGCTTCTTCATACACCAGGCAATGCTTCTCCTCAAGGAGGTGGGGGAGAGCTGCGTTTTTTCAAAGCATTTGAGTAGATAGTTGACATATTTGACATTTCAAATTATAAATTACTCACTCAACTGGGAGTTACCTGTGTGTATATCCTGAGACTAGAGAGCAAGCAAGAAGAAATCCACATATCCTTGTCAACACACTTCTGAACATGCACTGAAAACCCAAGGATTCACTCAAATCTACAGTGTCGACTCAACCACAGTCACCCCCAAGGGTCAAGTAGCTTTAATCCTGGACACAGGGCTCTCTCTCTGGGGAAACAGAGCTACTGGGAAATGTGTTCTTCCACTGCTCACTGCAAAGGCTTGTTGTGACCCTGCCTTCCTTCTCTTCCAGGATGCGAATTACAGGCTGGAAGAAACCAGAAAGCCACCTGCAGGTGAGTGTCAGGGCAATCTGAGAAGAGGCTGACTGGAGTGAGACATTAACTGTAAAGATTCAGAGTAAATGGTTTCCAGATTTGCTTCAATACCTTCTGACAGGGAAAAGTGCAGGCAACAGGCCTCCATGCATTCAGTAGACAGTGACCAACTCACTGCTCTGTAACAGGCTCTAGGGACAGTCCTTGCTTCTCTACTTCTTTCTCTGTGGCAGATTGGGCTGCTCTGTAGAGCTCTTCCTCATGAGGAATTCATGGCATTCCAGGCACAGGAATGAATAAGAGCATCTTCCTGTTTATTTTGTCAACTCTTTTCTTGGGCATAAGTGAGGGCAAGATCTCCTGTCAGATTCAGGGACACAGAGACACAGAAACACATTGACACAGAGACACAGAGACACCTCCTTCTTTGCACAGAAGGTCCAGGAGAAGGCTCCTGTGTCACACTTACAGTGAGGTGAGTCTCTTCATGGTCAGCCTGGACCTAGACTGAGGTTTCTCTCCATCTAGGTGGCAAACATCTGCAGGAGCATGAAGTGGTCCAATTGCTGGCCACTGAGGAGCTTCCACAGGAAGCACAGGAGTCCCCCAACCTAGCATGTGAAGACCAGCAGGGGAGAGGGGACCCCCTGGGTGCTTGTGTATGCCTTGAGCCAGGTCAGATCTTCCTTCCTGAAACAAGCTCATGACACTGAAAACCAATCCCATGGGAGGGAGGGCAACATTGGCAGGGACCTACAAGCCCCAGAAACCATGCACGTCTCCACTGACTCTGGTAGAGGTGGAACAACTCAGAGTTGCAGGAATGGACTGGACTCTATTCCGAGCTTGTATTGGAGAAGCCTTGGGATTCCTGTTACAGTGAAACTCTCAATTCCACCCCCAAAGCAATCTCATTTCCCAAGTTGTCTTCAGGCCCAGATCAGCATGACACTAGACTGAAAGTCTATGTGTTATCAGGTGTCTTTAAAATGGTCCTTCTATCCAGTCCCTCCCCTTTCCCCAATATAATGCTAAAACTCTCCCACCAATCTTTGTGCCTTAAAGAAAAGTGCTAGTTGGTATTTATTTGGATCAGAATAGAATGGGTTAAGATATTTTTATTATGATAATTCTAATCCAGAAGTACTGACTTACACTTTCAAGGTTGTATTCATACCCCATCAACCCTGAGGTATTCATAAAACAAATCTTGCCTAAACACTGAAGACAGAACATTGAAAAAAATTTAATATTTATTTATTTCCTTTTGTTGTCCTTGTTTTATTGTTGTAGTTATTATATATGTTGTTGTTGTTGCATAGTACAGGGAGAAATGGAAGGAGGACAGGAAGACAGAGAGGGGGAGAGAAAGATAGACACCTGCAGACCTGCTTCACCAACTGTGAAGCAACTCCCCTGCAGGTTGGGAGCTGGGTGCTCAAACTGAGATCCTTAATCTGGTTCTTGTGTTTTGCAACATGTGTGTTTAACCCACTGTGCTACCGCCCAACTCCAGAAGACAGATCAATTTAATAAGCTAGACTGTTTATTCATCCCACTCAGCCCCCACAGATAGAGCATCTCTCTTGTTTGGTCACTGACGGATCATGAGCTCTTCCTCCAAATAATGTCCAGCACAGAAGGACCAAGCCTGACAGGGTGACACAGGACTCGGGTTCTCTGCTGCTGCCTGTGCTCAGCCTCAGAGGACTTTCTGGGTGTAGAGTGAGAGTAAGGAGATGTGGCATTCTTCCTCAAGGCGTTCTTTCTGCTGACACTCCATATTGAATTTATCTGGATTCCAGTTACAAATATTAAATTCAGTAAAGCATAAGGTCATATACCTCAACTCCTCATTAAACATTTCCCTGCTGATATGCAGGAATCATCTCCTCGACATAAGACTGGGTTTGCTCTCCCATCTCTCCCTCTACCATGGTTTCAGTGAGGAAGTGGACCCTCAGCCCCTTGGTTCTCCAAGCCCTTCATCCTCTCACTGCCTCTGCTCTGCTCCCTGGGGCCCCTCCTTTGTCCATTGCTAAACCCACTTCTTTGTTCACAGGTCTCTGCACTGGGGGTGACTCTACCTGGACCCTGGACAGCTCTGTTGACAGAGACAAGAACAAGAGTATGTCGGTGGCTGTGGAGCAGAGGAGTGAGGACACTATCTTCCATAACGTGGAGAGCACTAGGCAGTGCTCCATGTTCATTCATTGGCACAGGGCTCCGACACGGCCACCTGTATTGACCCAGACTGCCCCGGCGCCTAACACTGAGTTTCTGATGGGCTGTGGGGACAGGGCCACCCACAATGCACCACAATGCACTGCTCTGGCCCTTAACAGGCCCCATTATCCCATCAATAATGTCATATATTGGTATATAGTCATTTGTTGTATTTTTCTGTTTATTGATATAATAAAATTCACCCTATAATTCTGTACTTATATGACCTCTATTTTTTGTTCAAGGCTCACATAAGTCCCTTGCTGAAGCCTCACCTGGGCAGTTCTGGAATCAGCCGAGGTCATGTGTGTCTCTGCTTAAATTTTATGAACTTCAGGGTAAATTTGGTTGTGTTCTCAGTCTGTCTTGTACATGCGTGTTAGCAAGCATCTCTTTCCATTCGATGTCAGAATTTTTGGAAGCCTGTTCCATACATACCAAATTTCACATTTCTGAATGATAGGCTCATGTCTTTTAGAGCTTACTAATGCCTGGGATTATTATTATTATTTTTATTGTTGTAGTTTCTGTTGTTGATATCATCGTTGTCATTGGATAGGACAGAGAGAAATGGAGAGAGGCTGCCGGGGGGGGTCACTTCACAGGTGGTGAAGCAGGTCTGCAGGTGTCTATCTTTCTCTCTCCCTCTGTCTTCCCCTCCTCTCTCCATTTCTCTCTGTCCTATCTAACAATGATGACATCAATAACAACAACAATAATAACTACAACAATAAAAAGCAAGGGCAAAAAGGGAAAATAAACCCACATGTGCATACATTATAAAGGACTAAAACCTTTTCAGTGAGTGGAAAGAAGGCCTCTTCAATAGCTGAGGCTGGGTAGTCAATTGGAGAAAAATGAAACTTCACCACCCCTTAATACCATATGCCAAATTAACTCAAAATGGGTCAAAGATCTGGTTATTGGAACTGAGAATAAAAAATATAGAGAAAACATTGGTGGAAAACATCCACAGTTTAACATCAGGTTCTATTTGGAGACTCATTGCTATGAGTAAGCAAAACTAAAACAAGGTTAAATTACTGGGACTACAACAAATTTAACAGCTTCTACAAACTTAACAGCTTCTTCTAAAATAAACACACACACACACACACACACACACACACACAAAGGTAACACAGAATTTGGCAGAAGATACCTAGATGTCACATAACTGACAAGAGATGGATAACAAATGATAATAAATAAATCATATGACTCAACAATAACAACAACAAACTCATTATTAAATCACTAATAAAAATAGAAAAAACAATCAATGTTCCTCCCTCAACAAGTGTACAGAGAACATGTTTTCTTTAGTATTTGTGTTAAGCTAGCTAGACTAAACTCTTTTCTAAATATACTACAGAATGGATGTAGAGCTTCAGAAAGTTACTAAGAAGGCACCTAGCAGATAGTGTGCTTCTTTGATTTTACAGATTTTTTATCTTGTTTTTTTTAATTAGTAATTTAATAATGATTAACAAGATTGTGGGATAAGAGAAGTACAATCACATACAATTCCAGTGACCAGAGTTCCCTATACCCTCCCCTCCACTGGAAGGTTCCCTAATCTTTATCCCTCTGCGAGAATGGACCAAAGATTTCTTTTTTTTTGCCTCCAGGATTACAGCTGGGGCTTGGTGCCTGCACTACAGTCCACTGCTCTTGGAGGTCATTATTTTCCATTCTTTTGTCCTTGTTGTTATTGCTGTTGTTATTATTGCCATTCCTATTGTTGTTGGATAGGACAGAGAGAAATCCAGATAGGATGGGACGACAGAGGTGGGGAGAGAAAGACAGATACCTGCTTCACCACTTATGAAGTGCCCACCCTGCAGTTGGGGAACTGGGAGCTCAAATTGGGATCCTTACTCCAATCCTGGAGCTTTGTGCCATGTGTGCTTAACCTGCTGCCCTAACACCCAGCCCCTGGACCGAAGATTTTATGGCGTGCAGAAAGTAGAGTTGTGACTTCTGTAATTGCTTCTCCACTGGACATGGGCATTGACAGGTGGGTCCATACCCCCAACCTGTTTCTGTATTTCCCTAGTGAGGCAGTAGGGCTTTGGGGAGGTAAGAGTTATATCTTTTCTTCAGTCTCCTATGATTTCACATGAAAAATGTTGATTTTTTTAAACCTCTGGGGTTATTGCTGGGGCTCAGTGCCTGCACTATAATCCACTGTTCCTGGAGGCTATTTTCCATTTTTGTTGCTTATCATTGTTGTTATTAACACTGTTGTCATTGTTGTTGGATAGGACAGAGAGAATTTGAAAGAGGACAGGAAGACAGAGACAGGGAAAGAGAGAGAGACACCTACAATCCTGCTTTACCTCTTGTGAAGTGATCCCCCTGCAGGTGGGGAGCAAGGGTCTCCTATTGGGACTCTTAGGCCAGTCTTTGAGATTTGCACCCTGTGTGCTTAAACCACTGCACTACCGCCAGGCCCTCGTTTTTTTTTTTTTTCTTTTATAATATACTTGTTAAGTTTTTTTTACAAGATGCTTTCAAATTCTTTTTTGAATTTTATTTATTTATTTTCCCTTTTGCTGCCCTTGTTGTTTCAAATTCTTCATAACAGCTGACTCTATCTTTTCAAATAGTCTCTGAGTTAAGAATTTTCATCCTCCTAAGGGAGGCTGGACAACATACTCTATGTTCCACCTGAGGAAGTTGGATACTGAAGTTGGGGCAGCTTGGAACATTCCTACTCATGACCATAGAATGTGAACTCAGGGATGCAGAGGTCACATAGGCTCCTAAGCTGAATATGGGCATTGAATCAGATCAAATTTATGGGGCTTATAGTCAACAATATTTATACACCTTTCCCATATTTGGGAGCTACTCTCTTCCCTGATCCAGCTTTCTGGTCCTTTTTCCAGCCATGATATCATCTTCAGGATCTTCCCCCATAATCTACCTCTTGAATTACTACTGACTTTTATAATCAATGTGAAATTTAATTTTAGATCTACTAGCGGGTGACATTTCTTTTTAGAAAACTTAGTTGAAGAGTTAGATGAGAATACAGAAATGACTATTTATACTTATTAAAATTAGGCACCAAGAATGATCATGGGAATTTCGGGCTCAAAGACATCTCTTTAACTCATTAACTCATCATATCTCTGCACATATTTGCAGGTATTTTTACATGAACTGTCTGTCACAAGGAGATAGTTAAATCCCTGATTTGTGCAGAATGTAGGGAAGAGATCTGGCAGGAAGGAGATAACACACCCCATACTTTTAAAGAGATTACCAAAAATTAACAAAAACCATGCACTTGAATTAAGTGAGGAAGAGAAGAAGCAACAATCTACACGAGAGACAAATAGTTAAAAGCCCTCAAAGATCTATTGTTTAACGTTATGTTTTAAAGCACTGACATGATGGGGAGAAAGAAATCATTTAGGTTTTTCAATCAATTTGTATTTTTTTCAGGTAAATAAAGTGTTTTTATTTCTATGGAGGTGCTAAAATCAGTGAGAAAACAATATAAAATTGAAACCAATAATCAATGCTATAGTCTATATAATTCTTAGCGAGATGTTTTTTTTAGCTGAATTATCTAATTCATTCTTACTCTTTGTGTTCATCTGGAAGTGTTATTACTATTTAATAGTATTCTGGCCATTTCTCATAGATGTCCCAGTTTTGTCCTTCTGACCAAATAGTTATGATCTCACAGAAAACATGTTTACTTATGGCAGCTGCAGTTGATCTCGACCAAGGGAGAAAAGCTTCAACTAAGTATGAACAGGTGATGTGCAACTTAAAAGGAAATGCATGAATTTGATGTTTTACTCTGTGTTTTTGCCTTTTCTGGTGCAGTTCTTTTTATTCTCCTTAAAGAATCATTTCCTCCATTCCATAAACATACAAATGTTTGTAACAGTGTTACCATTTTATAAATAAATACATTAAAATAATAATAATAAAGAAATTACAATCAATTTGTTTTAAAAAAACACTGAAAGAATGAGTCTAACATGTTAAGAAAATAATTCTTGGATGGGGTCATTTGCTTTTTTGGTGCTAAGTTTGCTGAGCTCTTTATATATTTTGGTGATTAGTTTCTTGTCTGATGTTTGGCATGTGAAGATCTTCTCCCATTCTGTGAGGGGTCTCTCTGTTTGTTTAATAGTTTCTTTGGATGTGCAGAAGCTTTTCAATTTGATGTAGTCCCATTGGTTTGTTTCTGCTTTCGTCTTCCTTGCAATTGGGTTTGATTCATCAAAGATGTCCTTGAGGTGTAGGTGGGAAAGTGTTTTACCAATGTTTTCCTCTAAGTATTTGATTGTTTCTGGTCTGACATCTAGGTCTTTGATCCATTTGGAGTTGATTTTTGTTTCTGGAAAACCCTTCAGGTTCATTACTTGGGTGAGACCTTTCCTTTTATAGTACACTCTAATTTCATCTCAGGTAGTTCACTTTCTAACAAAGTCCCATAACCTAGATATACACCAGTTTCTGTGAGAGAGAGCTTATGTTCACACATATCCATAAACTACTGCAAAATATATACCTGAAAGCAGAAGTACACTAGAGTTTGCAGTGAGTACCTCCCTAACACTTCCTCTCCACTATTCCAAGCTTGGGATCCATGATTGCTCAACAAATTGTTTGGCTTCGTATGTTAACTCTCTTTTCAATCACCAGGTTCCAGATGCCACCAGGATGCTGGCCAGGCTTCCCTGGATTGAAGACCCCACCAATGTGTCCTGGAGCTCAGCTTCCCCAGCGACACACCTTACTAGGGAAAGAGAGAGGCAGACTGGGAGTATGGACCGACCAGTCAACGCCCATGTTCAGCGGGGAAGCAATTACAGAAGCCAGACCTTCTACCTTCTGCAACCCTCAATGACCCTGGGTCCATGCTCCCAGAGGGCTAGAGAATGGGAAAGCTATCATGGGTGGGGGTGGGTTATGGAGATTGGGTGGTGGGAATTGTGTGGAGTTGTACCCCTCCTACCTTATGTTTTTGTTCATTAATCCTTTGTTAAATAAAAAAAAAGAAAATAATTCACCAAGTACAAGTGGGATTCAACCCTGAGAAACAGGAATGGAACAATATCTGAAAGCCAATCAATAAAATCTATCATACCAGAAAGACAGAGAGAGAGAAGGAAAAGAAAAAAATCACACTGTCATATCAACTAATAGTGAAAAATAATTTGACATGATCCATTAGCCATTTATAATAAAGACACTCAAGAAATTGAGAAAAGAAGGACATTTACTCAACCTAGTAACACCATTAAGACAAACCCACTGCTAACATCATTCTCAATGGGGAAAACCAAACAAGGATGTCCACTACCTCCACTGTTATTCACTATAGTCACTGAGGTCCTCACAACTGCAAGCAGACAAGAAAGAGATATCAAATATATGCAAATTAGAAAGAAAAATTAAACTAGCACTATTTGCTACTGACTGATAACATATCTGGAGAACCTCAAGGCTCTACGGACAAACTACTGAAGTATTTAATAAATTTCATAAAGTAACAGGATATAAAGTCAATACTCATAAGTCTGTGGCATTTCTGTATACAAAAATGTTAGAAGAGAGTAAAATAAAAGACTCATTACATTTACAATCAAAACCAAAAACATAAAATACCTTGGGATGGTCTCACAAAGGAGGTTAAAAAAATAAACCACACAAACACATAAAGGAAAACTATTGGGCACTGTTAAAAGAAATAGAGAAAGACACACAAGAATTAAAGAACATTCCTTGTCAATATATTGGAAGAATAAACAATATTAAATGGTCTTTCTACCAAAAGTAATCTACAATTACAATGCAACCCCTATCAAGACTCAGTGGCATATTTCAAGAAAATTGAACAAATTGTCTAAAAGTTTTGTATGTAATCATATTTTTGAATGCACAGTAATATTCCATGCAATATATATAAGTCCTATAACTCCATACAGGCATGTATCCAAAGTACACTTAAACACTAATGTGAAGGGACATAGACACTCTTATGTTCATAGCTGCATTATTCACAATAGTCAAAGAGTGGAAGCTGCCTAAATGCTCATCATCAGAAGACTGGCTAAAGAAGTTAGGGGATATATATTCAATGGAATACTACTCGGCAATCAAAAAGATGATATTGTGTCTGTCAGGACAAAATGGATAGAACTGGAGATGATTTTGTTTATAGATATAAATAAAGGCATTAAAGACAACTCTAAGATGGTTTCACTCATGTGTAATATAGAGAACTGAAACATATCAACCTGAAAAAACAAAACAGATTCAAGCAAAGTGTAAAACTCTAGTGAGAACTCTAGTGGTCATCTTTGGGTAGTGGAGTGGTTGGGATTCAGGACTCGTGGTGGGTGTGATATGGCACTATACACTGGAATTTTACAATCTAATCATAAAATTTAAAAACACAGGGAGTTGGGTGGTAGCGCAGTGGGTTAAGCGCAGGTGGCGCTAAGCACAAGGACCAGCAGAAGGAACCCGGTTCGAGCCCCCGGCTCTCCACCTGCAGGGGAGTCACTTCACAGGCGGTGAAGCAGGTCTGCAGGTGTCTTTCTCTCCCTCTCTCTGTCTTCCCTTCCCTTCCATTTCTCTCCGTCCTATCCAACAACGACATCAACAACAACAACAAAACAACAAAGGCAACAAAATTAATTAATTAATTAATTAAAAAAATTTTTAAAAAATCAAAAACAAAACAATCAGATAAAACTGAAATAAAAAGTGAAGAAAGAGGACTGGAGATGTATTCCATCAGGCAGGACAAGAACCTTGCCATGCATGTGGTCCACATTCAAGTTCTAGTACCATAGTGAGGGAGCACAGCACCAGAGCAAGTTTCAGAGAGTGGTCTTTCTTTCTTTCTTTCTCTTTCTTTATTCCTTGCTTCCTTTCTCCCTCTCTCCATCTCTGTACCTCTCTCTTCCTTTTCTCTCTATTGTTATTGCTATTGTCAATATTGGTAAAGTCAGAGAAAGATCCAGAGAAGAGGGGAAGACAGAGATGGAAGAGAAAGAAAGACACCTGTAGACCTAATTCACCACCTGTCAAGCGAACCCCCTGCAGGTGAGGAGCCAGGTGCTGGAACCTGGAGCCTTATGCCAGTCCTTGTGCTTCGTCCCTTGTGCGCTTAACCCGCTGCACCACCACCCAGGTCCCTCATTCTTCCTTTCTTTCATCTTTATTTGTTGGATAGGAATAGACAGAAATTGAAAGGGGGAGATACAGAGGGAGAGAGACAGAGAGACACCTGCAGCCCTGCTTCACCACTGGTGAAGCTTCTCCCCCACCCCTGCAGATGGGACCTGGTGGTGACCCCGGGTCCTTTCACATTGTAACATACGTGCCACCATCTGGCCCCAGCAGTGGTGTTTCAGTCTATCACTATATGAATGGGCAACATCATCCAGAGTGAGGAGACATGCTAGAAGCCTGAGGTCCTCCCCACCCTGCCAAACAAAAGGAGAGGAAGAGGAAACGAAAACTCTTGGAGCAGCAAAACTTCCTGAGATGGGGACGAGGAATGTTCCCATTCAAACAAGGAGGTGCAGGAAGTTGTGGGAGTTGAGCTGATGAAAAGGACTTTTGAAGAGGTCAGGCAACAGCACCAAGGCCTCCACCAGGAGGAAACAGTGCACAGCAGGAACATGTAAGGAGGCTGAGCAGTCAGTCTTCAAGGCCTAGTTTATCAGATCAAAGCACAAGGAAAACTCAGAAACTTCAAAGATGGTGTCCCAAAGAAGAAGCTGTTGAGTAAAACCCTTGAAGATCACCTGAAACTTAAATTAAAAAAAAAACAAACAAACAGAGCACTGAGTCTATTCTGCAACACAGCCTGTAGTGAACATGGACATCCACATTAAAAGAGGTCTGAACAGCAGAAGCAGCAACAGGCAGGTGGAAAAACTTGTCAGCCAGGGAAGAGACCAGGGGTTGCTACGTGGATGTCTAGGAGACAAGCAAGAGGACCGAGTTTAACTGAATTTGGAGTTGTTCCTACATGTGATTTGAAAGGGTCACCTGTCCCCTAGTTAATCCACACTTGGGTACATTAAGCATGAGTGTGACAGACACTCTTCCAAGACTTCATGCAAAGTCTCCGTACAGGTCCAGAGGTAAGTATGGTGTTCACATGAATCTTCACTGAGACTGGCTGCCCAGCTGGTGAATGAGTCAACCCTGGGGGCTTTTTGGAAGTTATTTATTGTTCCTCATTATCACTGTCCTTCACCCTTGGTTTTAATCAAGTATCAAGGAAACTAGATTCATTAACACTAGAATGTGTACAATGAGAAGAAAGGCTATGTAACTAAAAAGACTACTAATTACATTCTAGAAACAATTTTATTTTTCATTTTCTACTGCAATTCACGTCTAGACCATCCCCCAACAGCACTGTTGTTTTATCTGATGTCTGCACATTGCCTTCTATATAGTGTCTACAAAGATATGTGGGCTGACTTGTTACTGTTTACCTGTTTGCTTTAGATTTAAAGATTCTTTTAACTTCTTTATATCAACATCATTTTTTTTAGTTTTGTTGTTGTTATTGTTTGTTTATTTCGTCACCAGGGTTATTGCTGGGGATTGGTGCCTGCACAAGGAATCCATCATACTTTACATATTAATTTTCTTTTGTTGCTTAAGATGGCATCTTTAATCTATTTCCAAACTTAAAAAATTATGCTACTACATTATTTTGATAATTAAATACAAAATTCTACCATTTTCAGATTTTATTTTTCCACCAGGGTTATCATTTGGGGCTTGGTGCTTCCACAATGAATCCACTGACCCTAGTGACCATTCATTTTTCCTTCCCTTTTTTTTTGTTTTTTTGTTTCCTTCATATTTGACAGGACAGAAAGAAACTGGCAGGGGTTGGGGAGAAAGAATGAGAAAGACATAGACATGCCTGCATCGTGGCTTCACTGCTCATGAAGCTTCTTCCCTGCAGATGGAGGCCAAGGGCTTGAACCTAGGTCCTTGCACATGTCAATATGTGCACTCAATTGGGAGTGTCACTGCCTGAACACAGACTATTCAATTTTTTAAAGGTTTTTATTAGTGGCTTAATATTGATTTACAAAATTATGAGACAACAGAAGTACAATTCCATTCTTTCTCTGCCCCTTCACTGGGAACTGCAGTGGTTCTCCCAAGTTTAAAGTTATGAGTTGACTTATTCCTTCTGTAAATAGTCATCTTTAAGTCACCTTCCCATAACATTTCTCCTACCTCTGGGAGTATGGACCATAATTCCTTTTGGGGTGCAGAAGGTAAGAATTCTGCCTTCCGGGAATCAGGCTGTAGCGCAGTGGGTTAAGGGCAGGTGGCGCAAAGCACAAGGACCGGCATAAGGGTCCCAGTTCGAACCCTGGCTCCCCACCTGCAGGAGAGTCGCTTCACAGGCGGTGAAGCAGGTCTGCAAGTGTCTATCTTTCTCTCCTCCTCTCTGTCTTCCCATCCTCTCTCCATTTCTCTCTGTCCTATCCAACAACGACAACAACAATAATAACTACAACAATAAAACAACAAGGGCAACAAAAGGGAATAAATAAATGAAATAAATTTTAAAAAAGAATTCTACCTTCCGTAACTGCTTCTCCTCTTAACATGGGAGTTGGCATGTTTATCCATACACCCAGCCCATTTGTGACTTTCCTTTGTGGCACTCAGTTTAAAAAAAAAAAAAATATATATATATATATATATATATATTATCTTTATTTATTGGACAGAGATATCCAGACATTGAGAGGAAAGGGAAGTTAGAGAGGAAGAGAGACAGAGAGACAGAGACACACCTGCAGCACTGCTTTACCTTTTGCAAAGGTTTCCCCCTACAGCTGGGGGTTATGGACCTCAACCCGGGTCCTTCAGCATTGTAACATGTGTGCTCAAACAGGTGTGCTACCACCCAGCCCCAGATACACTTATTTCTAACACAGACACACACACACACACACACACACACACACACACACACACACCAGACCTGGGAATTTTATGCATCTATGTTCTGTGCTCTGCTTATGAGTTATCTTCCTGGAACTTAACAATTTTTCTTTCAGCTTTTATTTATTGAGTAATGATAAATTATAGGAGAGCGAGAACCATACATCACTCTTGTACATGTGCTGCCAGGGATTGAACTTAGGACCTCATGCTTGAGAAACCAATGCCTTATCCACTGCACCACCTCCCAGTCCACAGAACTTAACATTTTTTAAACCAGTTTCTTATTTGTCTATTTTTCTCTGAAGTACCAGGATTTGTGTATTGAATTTTGGAGCAAAGGCCCAGTGACTTCCTTGGGACAAGTTTTTTAACGTATATTCTTATTCAAAGAGTCTATGTATTTTCTTTTTTTTTTACAACTCTTTATTAATAAGTTACTTCTTTGTTTAATAGGGCCAGAAAAATCAATATGGAAAGAGATATTGAGAGAGAACAGGAGATATAGAGATAGAGATAGATAGATAGATAGACAGATAGATAGAGATAGATCTCCTGCCCTGCTTTACCACTTGTAAAGCTTTTTCTTACAGGTGGAGACTTAAGTCCTGGCCAGGGGTCCTTGCACATGTCATGTCTGTGCTCAATCAGGGGTGCCACTGTCCGGCTCCCAAGCCCATGTGATTTTTTAGTTTAACAATCATTTGAGAACATTTTCTCCTGAAAGTGTGCATCAATTTGCAACCAACTCAGCAATGCTGGTAAGAATGTCACTTTCCCACACTGAATAGAATCAATGATTTAAAAAACTAACCAACCTGTGAGTCAAACAGTATTAAGTTGTAATTTTGTATAAGGGACAGGCCAGAGCACCATTCACTCCAGGACAGGACATGCTGCGGTGGGTAGGAAGCTAAGTCGTCAAGCAGACGCTGTGCTGTGCTCCTACTCATTTGTGAACCTTCAGGTCCTACCAGTGTTGTACACATCTGACTGACTGATCCAATGAGCCTTAGAATACAGGTGGCTTTACACTACTGAGAAAATATTAATAAGCCTATGAATACCTATTTGGCACATACCAGTCACCAGAGTATTGATGTACCTTTCTAAGTCAGAATATACAGAAAGTCTAAGAGGTGAGTGCAATCAACTTCAGTGTCAGCAAGAGCAGCTCTGCCAATTACATAAACACAATCTGTAATTAGCTAGTGGTCACATTTCTTCAGTGTCTGATTAGTTAAACATATAGCTGCAAATTCAACTGTAAATTGGAATGATAGTGATAATAGCTGTATCACAAGATTAAAGTCAGGACCACCTTACTGATTGGACAGTGGCAATCATAACAAAAACCATACTTTAATTTTAGTTAAAGACGAAAGGCCAGGCCAGATGGTGGTTCACCAGGTTAATCGCACATAGTACAAAGTGCAAGGGCCTGTGCTAGGATCCCAGTTCAAGCCAGTGGCTCCCCTCCTGCAGACGGGTTGCTTCACAAGCAGCAAAGCAGGTCTGCAGGTATCTATCTTTCTCTCCTTCTCTCTATCTCCCCCTCCTCTCTCAATTTCTCTCTGCCCTGCCTAATAAAATAGAAAAAATGCCCGCAGTAGCAGTAGATTCCTGGTGCAGGCACTGAGCCCCAGAAACAACACTGGAGGAAAAAAAAAGAGTAAGAGCCAAATGAAACACAAGTGCAAATAGTATATAAATACAATTATTATTCATCTCCAGGGATGAGTTTTAAATTGAAAATTCATTTTAAATTCAGACATTTTATATTTTTAAATTGAGCACTCATTATAAAAAATAGCATGTAAGCATACCCATATCCTTGCAAGGAAGACCTTAAAACTAGAAAATAGGGGGCTAGGAAGTAGCAGTGCAGTGGGTTAAGTGCACATGGCATGAAACACAAGGACCTGCATAAGGATCAAAAAAAGTTCGAGCCCCTGGCTCCCCACCTCTAGGGGAGTCACTTCACAGGCAGTGAAGCAGGTCTGTTGGTGTCATACTTTCTCTCCCCCTCTCTGTCTTCCCCTTCTCTCTCGACTTCTCTCTGTCCTGTCCAGCAGCAACAACAACAGCAATGGCAACAATAAAAATAACAACAACAATGGCATCAACAAAGGCAGCAAAAATGTGGGGAATGGTCTCCAGAAGCAGTGGATTCGCAATGCAGGTACTGAGCGCCAGCAATAACCCGAGATATATATATATATAATCTCCAGGGTTATTGAAATACACAACTTTAGGATGAAATAGACAACTTTAGGATGCAGGAAAGATGAAAGATTTGGAGCAATCCAAAGATGTCCTTGTGGGTGGTGAAAGAAATCTTGTTGTGTAAGCTCTCTAGAAAGAGTGTATCTCATTCATACGGGCACAAGGAAGCCTCTCAAAACCAGACTCACAGTAACACCTGAGGCAGCATTCCTTCTTTAATTATCTGAGTGCTGAAGACAAGGCAGTTCAAGTCAGAAAGCAGCAGATACATAGACTCAGGTTTCCTAAATAACCTGTAGGTGAAATCACTGGGGCTCATTGGGGGGGGGGGGGGTTAGAAGAGCTGAGTTCTATGGACTGCAAAGACTAGAGACAAACAAAACAGTGAAATAACCTCAGAGGTCAAACTCATGCAGTTGAATGAGAAGATAACTGTATCTGTACTGTTGGATTTAAAATGTCTTCTCTCTGAAAGAAAGGCAAGGATACTAGGCATTGATTTTTTTTTTAATTGTCTAACACTGCCCTCCAGCGGCAGCTCCTCTCTTAGCACTGGGGAGAAAAAAGTCCTAAACTGAACAACCTTACTCTTGGCCAATAGCCAAACAGCCAACAGCCCCAAATTCCACAATTTTTATGGTTTTCCGTAAGGTACATCTTATAGGTCTATGGATTTTTGTGCATATGTGTATGTAACCTATAAGGCATAAGATAACCCAATCCAATAGCCCCAAATTCCACAATTATTTTGGTTTTTCTTACCATGGAAAATTTACATACATATTTGTGTATGTGTGTGTGTGTGTGTGTTTGTGTGTGTGTGTAAAAGTCATCTTATTAAAACATGTCATACATTTCACAAATAAGGATGGATTTTTTTTTAGAACAAAACTTTAGGTCACAAAGGGTTAGAGCATTGGCAAACTGAAAGCTACCAATGCATCAGCAGACCCTGGTCTACTTACTGTGTCTTTGGTGCACATGCTTGATCTCAGCAAGACCTACCGACATCTATGGGGCCCCAGGGGAGAAACTAGCAGATGTGTTCTACTAATGAAAGCTAACAGCTGCTGAATCAGGCAGAATATCCCCAACAAGGAGAGTGGACTGGCAAGAGGATCCCCAGGGAGCAACTGACCATCAATGGAAGCCTACAAGGATAGCAGTTGAAATTCATTGACTCCTGACCCAGCAAACTCTGGAGACTTTCAAGTTTTTCTGGCTGTTTTCTTCTCTTAGTGAATTTGCCCAATAAAGAAATCTCCAGACTGTACACAGTTTAAACAGATATCACATATTTAGACAATTACAAGGTATGGAGAGACATATCTACACCACTGACCACTATATTTACAAAATCTGTTTATAATCTTTAAAGACCATTTGATGAATGTTTGTATGTGTGTGTACAAGTACCTAACTTACCTATAACCTTAGCCAGAGAGATCAAAACCGATTGGCCTTGTCAGTATCTAAGATTCTGTTATTAGCAGACAGCCTTAAACAGCAGAAAGCATAGTGAGGTCAAGTATGTTAGAGTAAATCCCAATCACTGGGATTTCAAAGAAAGACAAGCTCAGCAACACTACCTGAGCCACCAGGCCACTACGCACTGCTGCTGACTTGTTACCGTGGATTGTCTCCACAGACACCAAGTCTGAGATGTCAACCTCCCATCTCCTCTTATGGTGAGATCTTTCCTCACACATGAGACCACCTAGTTCCATTTCCACGGCACGTTTTCTAACAAAGTTACAGAGTAGACATAGGCTGGGGCCTAGGATGCTGGGCACAGGTGTACATGTCCCCCTAAATAAGGGGCAATTACATGCCTCAGACAAGAGTCCTTCATAGTCCTTCCCGATTAGACTCAGACCTCACAAGCCTGGAATTCTAGTGGAAGGGTCTAAAGAAGGCATCACACGTACTTGAGGGTTCTTATTCATTAAATGTTTTGTCCTGCTTCCCATCTTTCTGACTTTCAGTCACAAAGTTCCAGGTGCTACTGTATTACCGTCCTGACTTTCCTGGGCAGACAACCTCACCAACATGACCCAGAATACAGCTCTCCAGAACCCTGCCCCACCAGGGAAAGATAAATACAGACTAGGGGTATGGATCAACCTGCCAATATCTGTGTCCAGTGGAGAAGCAATTACAGATGCCAGAACTCCCATCTTCTGCGCCCCATAATGATCTTTGGTCCAGACTCCCAGAGGGATTTATGGGAGCAGAAGTGAACCAGAGGGCTCTGTACCACTATTCCACCAGGATCCAAACTTTTTGTCACCAGGAAGTTTGTTTTTATAGCATCAATGAAAGGGAAGTGAATTTGGAAAACACCAAAGGAAGCTTTGCAGTTTTACTTATCTGAGAGAGAAGGGGGGGAAAGACTCCTGGAAGTAGTAATAGATGCCAGGGGGTGAACTAGAAAGGGGGTAAATGCAGGACCACTATAAAAATTGGGGACAGGGATATATATATATATATATATCCCATATATATATATATATATCCCCAATATATATATCCCATATATATATATATATATATATATATATATATATATATATATATATATACACACACACACATACAGATAGATTAGTCATAGAATCAGCCTATATTGGTGATCTTGGGAGAACTTTTCTCTCAGATAAGTGAAACTGTGCATAGTTTTCTCTGGTGTTTTGCACATTAGCTTCCCTCTCATTGAAGCTATAAAAACAAGATTCATGGTGACAAACACTCCCAACATCACCCAGGTGAAATGGAGGAGTCAGGACACTGAATTCTGGTGGTGAGAACTTTGTGGAACTGTACCCCTATTACCTTACAGTTTTGTAAATGAATATTAACTCTCTAATAAAAAATTAAAAATACATTTTAAAAGTAAGTAAGAAAGATGAGAACTGTCTGGCAGTTAGTATGTTGAAGTGTTATAAAATGAGGTAAAAGCTAGAACAGAGATAGCAAAGACCCTTCAGGAACAGCAAGATGGCCGAGCCAGTCAGTTGCCTGCTTTGCCCTGTGCACCACCTGGGCTCAGGTCTGGGTCTCACCACACTGTAGAAGACGACAGCGCTGAGAGCTCCCCCCTCGCTCTGTCCTTATCTGAGAGAGAGAGAAAAAAAAACAGCCTTGGAGTAGTGAAGCCCTAGGCATGATAAACATAGAGATATTATGGAAGAAAGAGAGAGAGAGAGAGAGAGAGAGAGAGAGAGAGAGAGAGAGAGTGGTACTTCCTTGAGTACCTTTGTATCCACAGGCCAACAACCTAGTTGGTGGAAGCAACAATTTCCTACACAGAGTTCATCCTAATATTTAGTTGTATTGATACCTCTTCAATATAACACATTTAATTGTCATATGAAGTCTGATTTTATAAAATTTTAAATGCATTTATTTCTTCATTTTTGCCGCATGTGTTTTCTATGGGGGTTGCTGTCTGTGTGATACATTTAATGCTCCCAGCGGCCAGCTTTCCTTTCATTGTTTTTTACTCATTATCTTTTTATGACAGAGACAGAGAGAAGTAGGCTGAGAGATTATGAGATAGAAGGTACAGGGAAGGAGAAACAGAACTCTCACTGCAGGCCTGAGAGTGAGGCCGCTTCCACTGTGAAGGACACAAGGGAAGAGGCCTGCCTGCTGCCAGCCTGCTGTGTGTGTCTGTGTGTCTGTCTGTGTGTGTCTCACACCTGGGCAGTCACCCACTACAGTGCACAAATTGCCCTTGGTTTGTGCAAACAGAGGGCTCAGTGCAAAGACCAGGCCCCAGTTGGTGACTCAGCTGGAAGAGTGCACGTGTTATCACCACAGTGCAGCTGCGTTCAAGTCCCGGGTCCCTACCTGTGTGTGTGTGTGTGTATGTGTGTGTGTGTGTGTGTGTGTGTGTGTGTGTGTGTGTGTGTGAGAGAGAGAGAGAGAGAGAGAGAGAGAGAGAGAGAGAGAGAGAGAGAAGGCTTTATGAGCTGATGAGCAGTGCTGGAAGGGTCTCATATTTCATGAGTTGAGTGAGGAAAGCACTGTTCAAGCATCACAGCATATTTTCTTTCAAATAGCTTATGAGATACTAAGGAAAAGGTAAGAAAGAAAGAGGAGTCTGAGGAACCCCTCAGACTGGTCAAGCACTCAGATCAGGCAGCATGGCAGTGAGAACAGGCTTCTCCCCATCTCTTCCCCACACAAGCAGACACAGACACAGACACAAACACACCTGTCTGGGGCTCAGCACCCTGATTGTTCTGACCAGTGACTATCTCTCTGATGTTAACCTGTATGTTTCTTGTCTGTGATCAGATGGAGTGCATCTTACCAGGGCTGTTTAAGACAAGAAGTGCTGGAGGGGTGGAGCAGAGTGGGGCGCACCTGACTCAGAGCACTAGTTACAAGCTGCTGGGTTCAAGACACTGGTCCCCCTGAAGAGGAAGAGCTTCACAAGCAGTTGAAGCAGTGCAGCAGGTGTCTCTCCTTCTCCTTCTCTATCTCTCCATCTGCTCATTCACTCTCACTTTCTCTGTCCCTGTCCAGTGAACTATAGTAAAATGATTATTAAAAAGAAAATGAAAAAGAGTGGACGCCACCTAGATTCCCCTCATGAGATGACTTGACTGAATAAGGAGTCATGGGATAGATGTTCCATGAAATACTACTCTGCAATCAAAAAGGACAAAATGGATGGAACTGAAGTGATCATACTTACCAAAATAAGTGAAGATATGAAACACAACCACCAGATGGTTTCACTCATATGTGGAATCTGGAGATTTGATTTACAAACTTGTCAAAAAAAATTCAAACAAAACAGAAGCAAGCAAACTGTGAGACTTGTGAGAACTCTGGTGGTTGTCTTTGGGAGAGAGGGGATACAGTACTCTGGTGGTGCGGAACTGTGCACTGTGATCACAATCTTGTAACAAAATTAATAGCAAATTAAAAAGAAAATGAAAGACCTAATAATAAAAAACAGAAAAATATAGCAAAAAGCTAAGGCATCTATCTATTATAAGCTACATCAAGTCCTCTAGTGGTTACTCGGATGTGTATCTTTATACTAGAGTTGAAGGACATCATAGAATATGTACAACTTGAACCTGAACTGAAATTGGCGTATTGCACCAAAGTAAAAGACTGGGGTGGGTGGAAGGGAGAATACAGGTTTAAAAAAGGGTAACAGAGGACCTAGTGGGGGTTGTATTGTTATATGGAATAGTGGGAAATGTTATGCATGTACAAACTATTATATTTACTATCCAATGTAAAACAGTAATTCACCATTAAAGATATTTCAAAAAATAAATAAAACTAAAAAAGAAGAGTATCTACAACTCATTTTCTATTAGATTGTTTATTTTAAAAATGAGTTTATGGAGATAACATTTCCTTTGTGTACACACACACACACACACACACACACACACACACACACACACATTCTAATGTTATACCCAGAAGTTCGAGTCCCGATCTCACACAAAAAAGACCAGAATCACATGCAATAGTAAGAGCCTTTATTAGGAAGCTTAAGCTTAGGCCAACACCCTTCCAAGCAAGGGGAGAGTCTGAAACCCCAATACTATCTCGTCTCACCTTTTCAGAGTTATCACAAGGTGGGCACAGCTGGAAATATCCACAAGGAACAATTGGCTTCACGTCAAAAGCTGCTTTCAATATTCGGGGCCCCTATCCAACTCCACAACTACTTATGCTCCTGGAAATAGTGTGTCTCTGACAGCACCCATGTGAATATCTGGCTGTGATATTTACTGTTTAGAATTATATAATGATATAACTACTGTGTGAAATGGGGCAAGGCTTGTGACATTTCTATTATTTCTAGTAAAAGCCTGAAAGTCTACAGTCATCTCAAAAGAAAACTATTTTAATAGTGAAGAGTCGTGGTGTAACATGCTTCAGGGAGTCAGTCATGCTGTCAGCTGGTCAATTATGACACTGACCTTTGACCGATGACATCACAGCCCAGGGGCCTTGGCTACAGGGGAATCTTCAGTCTTGAAGACTGAGCTGACAGTGCAAGAAGTTCTGTGTCCAGCTCTCTCTTTAGCGTCAAGGAGTGAAGAATACAGGATGTCTGAGTCTACCAGAAAGTCTTCGCAGCTTTCAGGGTGTCTGGGCTGTCTGTCCTGCTTCAGGTAGAGTCTGTTCACATGCCCTGTGTGACCAGCAGAGCAGGAGGAGGGCAGTCCCAGGACGTGCTCTGTGTGATGCCCACTGACAGAATCCTCAGCTTCAGCCCTGGTCTCATGAAAGGTTACTTGTGCTCATGAGATTCCCTCCTGCTGATGCCAGAGAGCAGACTTGACCTGCTAGGATCAGAGTCCTGTGGGCTTACTCAGGGCACAGCCAGGAATACCTTAGTACTTCCTTGAGTTGAGAAACATTTGGATGTTTGATTTATTATTTGCTGATTGTGGGATTCCTGCCCCCCTCAACCCCAAAGTGAAGACTGACTTAAAGATTAGTGTCAGTTTTCAATAATCCTGTTATCTAAGTGTGTATGTTAATGTGAGACCACAATGGAATGACCTCTTCACTCTCTTGGATGCCATGCAATCTGACCTCTATAGCTCCCACGTGGATCTGTTTAAAATTATTTTTATGACAGAGGAAGAGAGACAGAGAAGATAAGATAAAAGAAGCAAAGAGGAAAGAAAAGGGGGAGATAAATGGGTAGAGAGAGAAGCAGAGTCACAGGCAAAAACTGCAGATGATACTTGGGGTTGCTGATTTTCCCACAACACTCTATATACTCTGTTGCCTTTAGGCCTTGGCCCTGAGCTGGTTCTTTGAAACATTTCTCATCCTCTCTCCTTTTATTTTTTATTCTTATATTGGGAGCCAGTGTTAATTCACTACAGTGCAGATTGTTGACACAGGTAAGATTTCTCATTTCCCCATGAGAGGGATCTGCAGAACACTTTCACCCCTCACTCAGCTCCTTCCCCAGCACCAAACACCAGGACCCCAACCCTCACTCCCCCTCACTCCCTCTTAGTGTCTCCTTTCTCCCAGGTCCAGTGACTCGGCTGCTTCCTTGTCCCCTGACACTAACGTGACAGTCCCTGTGTCCTGTACTTCAAGCTGCCCTCCATCTCCACTGGCTCTCAGTGAGCTCAACTCTCACAGGAGCTCTGTGTAGCTCAGGACTCCTGAGTTGGGGTGCTGAGTCCTTCTAGGGGACTAAGACTCCTCTGTAATGCTGTGAGTGCTGGCATCAGCATGAGCCCCTGCGTCCGGAATGCTGGCTAACAGGCTGCCCTGTGGGTCTGCTGCATTGCAGGACTTCTGTGGAAGAGAGTGGCCCGCAAGAGAAGAACATCCCAGTGATGCCTCGTGGCCGCATCCTGCTCTTTGGCCCTGCCAAATTCCAGAAGGGTTGGAAGTGGCAGAAAAGACAAATGATCTTATATTCCAACTTGCTGCTCATCTCCAACACAAAGTGCGTACCTGCTCCCCCTGCTCCTTACCCCACAGCTGCTGCTTCTCTGCTGCCCCGAGGACAGAAGAGGTGGCTTTTCTGCAAGGTTTCTGTCCAGCACTGGGCAGGCAGCAGAGGGGAAGCAGGGAGACGGGGCAGGGCCCCGAGTTCTGGGGAAGGGCATCCAGGGTGGAGAAGCTGAAGGAGGGATGCAGAGTCAGAGGCCAGCAGGGACCCAGCCTGGAGGACCCACCACTGGCCTGCTCTTCCAACTGGGCACAAGGGAGATAGGACAAGCCACAGCCAGACATGCTTCCCAGGACTCACAGACACTCACACTGAATTTCTGCAAAGTGTTTCTATTCACAGCCTGCACCTGGTGACAGGGACCTGGGAATGAGGGAATGAGTAATTCATTAACTGAATTTATTTTGTGTGACACGAGGCAATGAATTCAGTCAGTGGACAACACTGTTGAGCAAAGTCCTCTTCAAATTTCTTTTGAAAGTACCTGAGAGACAAGCGAAGGATATGGGGAATGGAACAGAGAGGAGAGACACCCAGTAACAGCTCCCACTAGGCAGTTCCCTTTGCTTATGCACAAGGTCCTTTTCATGGTACATGAGCCTCTACCTGGCTTTATGATGGGCACAGCATTTAGGCAGCTTTTTACATTTGGCCAGACTTTAAGTGAAATATTATAAATAAAACACTAATAAAGCAAGTTTGAAATAACTTGACTTTTTATCTTTTAAACTAATATTATTGTAGGTTTATGGTTTTGTACAGTTCTTGACACAAAGGTAATCTTGATATTGCACCTTGATATGTATCTGCAAAACACACTCTTCACTGACTTAGGTCCTTTCTCATCATGCTCCAGGACTCCAAAATCACCCCCTGTCCCCCACCCCCAACCTAGCCCTCTCCCTGCCCTCCCTCCCTAGAGTCCTTTCCTTTGGCTCAATACACCAAACCAGTCCACGTTTTGTTACGTGTTTCTCCTTTCTGTTGTTGAACCTTATGTTCTGCCTACAAGTGAGATCATCTCTACTCATCCTTCCCCTTTTGGCTTATCTCACATGATTCCTTTACATTTCTAGGCTGCACTCATTTCAGGACCAGTCTTCCTCCAGTGGCAGAGTATGTTGAGTCACCCTCCCTTCAGAGGGTGGGGCAGTCCCTACCATTGCTGTTCCACATTGAGGGCAAGGTCCTGTAGAGGCCCACAAGAGGTTATGGTGTTGCTCCTGATGGAGATGACCAGTGACAGTGCAGACAGGTCTCTGTCAGAGGTCTAGGCCCACCGTGTCTATGTGGGAATCCCAGGATTCCCTGACTTGGGCCCCAGATGATGGGGTGGCCTGGTGGTGACCAAGAGAGCCATCATTGAAGTCTGCTGGTCTCTTGCCCTTATTCAACTTTTGTTGTCCTTACTTTGTCTGACAAGTTTAGCCTTAGTGTGATCAAGGAAGTGAAATAGGAAGTGGGTGAAGAGGTATCTAGGTCTAAGTATAAACTATTTGATTAAATACTTTATGGTGTCTTTATTTTTTGTTCTACTTGCTTGCTGCACTTATTGACTCATTGTAAACATGTGCACGCTTTCTTTGAGGTAAATATTTTCCCTCTAACTTATGGAAAGGTATGCAAAGCCCTTAGAAACTGAGACTGGGTGGCTGGCTGGTGGCACACCTGGTTCAGTGTGCATACTTATTACCATGCCCAAGGTTGTAGGTTCAATCCCCACTTCTCATCTGCAGGGGAAGCTTCATAAGCAGTTAGCAGGGCTGCAGATTCATTCCTCTCTTCAACTGGGTCTCCCACCCTCTCAATTTCTCTTGGTCCTCTCAAAAACAAACACACAGAAACAGGGGAATGATCAGTAACAACAGTGGATTCATCAGGCAGCCACTGTGATAACCCCAGTGGCAATTAAAACAAAGTGACATGGAAAATACATCTTAATTCTTTCAGTCTCATAGAAAATATATTTAATTTAACTTATAATGCATGACTTATTTCATTAGTATCCTCAAGCACTTTCAGGGTGACAATAATTACCTAATAAGTTAATTATAATTTTCATACAATTAATAAGGGAAATATGATCATGGATCATTATGATTAACAAATAAGACACTATATGGAAAGATGCTAAATGAGTGCAAGGTTCGCTTAGCGAGCTCATAAATATAGGGGGGGTATATAATTGTTCTACAATGTTCAGGAAAATGGCTGTTTTTCTCCCACTGGTAAGGAGTGTTCAGGGACATCCTGGGCTGGGCTCCCGTCAGCACACAGCACACAGGCCCCAGCCCTCCCTTTGCTGTGCTCTCAAGGCTCAGCTCAGAGGACAAGGAGCCACAGAAACACACCCACCATCTCCCCAGGAGAAACCCAGCTGCTCCCAGAATGCTGGAGATGCAAGCTAACTGCACTGTACTCTGTTCCCTCTCCAGGTTCAAGTGTCACTTCAGAATCAAGTACTGGGTGCCCCTGCTGGACATTTGGGTGGCACCCAACATGTAGAAACCCAAGAAAGTCTCAAGAATCCACCCATCGCTGGTCTTGGGCTGGGCTGACTGCAGCTTCGTTGTTACTTTTAAGTAAGACTGCAGCCCAGCCCTCTCGCCTCATGACTCTCAAGGGGGAGCACAGCTCCATCTGGGGGTCTATTAGCCAAACGTGTGCTGACCCCCTCAAATACATCTGTGTGCTGTCAACTGTCCCCAATGGATCAGATTCAGGCAAACACATACAACTGCTAAGCCCTCTGAAGGTGGCGACCAGGGGCTTGAACCCAAGTCCTTGTGCATGGTAACATGTGCAGTTAACCACCAGTATAACTGCCCAACCCCCAACACAATTTATCCTCCATCTCGAATTTTTTCTTTCCAACCCAGCAAGCTGTCTGTCAAAGAGCAGGGCCCTTACCACCCAGTAGCAGGACAGGCCTCCAGACTCACACAGTCCCACCAATAACCACCACGTCGATGTTTACACTGGCCAGCAATCACAATATGTTTGTGTGAATTTTATGCATTCTAACATTCTTTCTCCTCTTGGATTTCAGATCAGCTCAGAGGATGGAGCAATGGTATAAGGAGCTTTGTAGGTATGTCATTAGTTCACATATTTCAAATCATTTCTTAAGAATATTCTGTTTATTTTATCAATGAGAAAGGAGGAGAAAGAGAGAGAGAAAGAACCAGGTATCAGTCTGGTACATGTGCTTCTGGGGATTGAACTCAGGACCTCATGCTTGAGAGTCCAATACTTTATCCATTGTGCCATCTCCCAGGCCATGGTACTTCAAATCTTCAAGTTCTCAGAACGCAGAGTCCTAGCAGTCAGTGCTTCTCCCTCTTGTCCCCCTTCTCTCCATGCTGTGATGGGAGCTAACATCACCCCGGACCATGTATTAAACTGCCGTGTCTTAAGGGCAGGTTTCTCTGTGGGGTGGTTCTCAAAGCAAATGCATCTGCCAGCCCTATAGGCCAGTGAGGTTCTTGCCTGGACTCCAGGCAGGAAAGCTGTGAGGACGGGATCTGCAGCCCTGGTCTCAGTGACCTGACAAAATAGCTTTTTTTTTCTTTTTCTGCTATCTGTCCATTCTCCAAAAATACATTTGCATACTGTTTCTCTCATTAGATCTTGCATATATCTTTAAAAAGTTGATATCTGGAAAAAGTAGCAGAAAATACTGAAGTAATCAGCCAAAACATAAGTTGATTAGAAAACTAGCTAACAGCTATTCTTCTGTTTTGGGTCACTGTGGACTTGATTAGCAACATTTACAGTGAGAACATGGACTATGTGGACGCCATGCTGGAATATGCGGAGGATGACATCAGTGTAAGTGTGTCTAAGACTAGAACTTACATGTGCATTCCAAGCTCCTGCCTTGGACAGAAATAGGTCTAGAGATGAGGGAAGAATCCAGAATGTACCAGACAGGAAAGTGTATTTTCCTGCAGACACAGAAAAGGAAGCTGGGACTATATGCAACAATAATTAATTTGACTTAAACATGGAGAGAACATGGCACCTGAAATGTCACAATTTTTTTCCAGAAGGCTTCTTGTGTCAATCCTTGATGTCTCTTGTATTGAACTGTTTTCAAGAGACAGCTTTTCTATTCGCATGGATTTTTTGAATATACAGAGTGTTCTGTGTCATTTCCAGTAGATTATTTACCCTTGGACAGGGTGATACTTTTAAGTGAAGAGAAAATAATGACCCCAGTTTTCTTTATTCAACTGGAAAAAAGCAAGAAAGGGTGTGGGGGAGACAGTGGTGCACCTGGCAGAGTGCACATGTCACCATGCAAGAGGACCTGGGTTCAAGTCCCTGGGTCCTACTTGCAGCAGGGGAGCTTCCTGTGAGGTGAAGCAGTACTGCAGGTGTCTGTCTAGTCCTCTGCCCCTTTCTCCCCCTTGTTTCCTCTCTACGAAATAAAATGAAAAAAGAAGAGGACGATGGCAGCCAGGAGCAGTGGAGTCATGATGCAGCCACCAAGCCCTGGTGGCAATATAGTTCTTTGTGTATCATTTGATTTCTAGAATTGCAGTGCTGTATCCAAGACATTTATAATGAAGAAATTTTTTTTTTAGTCTCCAAGGTTATAGCTGGGACTAAGTACCAGCACTAAAATTCTACTGCTCCTGGAATCCGTATTTTTTCCTCCATTTTACTGGATAGGACAGACAGAAATTGAGAGTGGGGAGGAGAGAGACAACCGCAGACCTTCTTTGTTGCTAGTGAAGCAATCCACCTACAACTAGGGAGTCTGTGCCTTGAACCCTAGTTCTTGCTCTGGTCCTTGTGTTTAATACTACATGTGCTGAACCAGGTGTGCCACTGCCTGGCCCTCCCAAAACATTCTCTTGCCTACATTTTCTCTAGTGACTGAATAATAGTTAATAATCTCACATAAATATAGGGGTAGATTTCCATGCTCACCCCACTCCAAAGCTCTGTGTCTCCCATAACAAATAACTCCATAGTTCTCACAAACATTGAGATAATTTGACACTTCCATTTGGGGGAGGGGGACTGAACGTGATTACGCTTAGTGAAGTGAAAAGGTGAAAGCTATTAGGTGGCTTCACACATTTATGGAATACAGAGAAATGAGTCATGTGAACTTGAGCATAGAAACTTTGAGTATCTGTCTCAAATGTGTCAATTTACTTCTCTCACTGTGTTAGGATCCTTAGTCATTATGAGCTCAGGTAGTTCTTCTTCCCTGTTTTCTGTATTGTTCTCATGAGATCTGCTTACAGATATATTAGACCCTTTGATAATGCATGCAGGTTCCTTGGGCACTGTGTGCTCTTTGTTCAATTCTCTATAGCCTTTATGGTGGAATGATTTATACTGATCTATTATAAAACCAATTCCTCCTCCACTCTTGTCTCCACTAGCAACTGAGTGTGTCAAGAATATGCCTTCCACGCACCTGTTTGAGTTCACAGATTATAATGTGTAAGGACCTGGGTACCAGCCCTCTTCCCCACCTGCAGGGAAAAAGCTTTGTGAGTGGTGAAGCAGAGCTGCAGTTCTCTCTCTCTCTTTTCCCCCCTCTCTCCCCCCCTCTTTTACCCCATACCTATTTCTGGATGTCTCCAATAAATAAATTAAATTAATAATAAGCCTTTCCAGCTGGGCGGTTAACACAGCGGGTTGAACACACAAGTCCTCATCTACAGTGACCCAGAGGGGAGACATCACAAGCCTGGAAGCAGTCATGCAGGTGTCTCTCTCTGTCTCTTCTCCCTCTCTGTCCCCCTCCTCTCTCAATTTCTCTCTGTCCTATCAAATAAAATAGAAAGGAAAAAATGGCCACTGGCAGTGGTGTCTGCCTAAATAATGCTGGTGGGACTAAATAAGGACTGAATATATGTGACTTTCAGATATTTTTTAAGCTACTAAATGATTGGTTTTAAATTACTTCAATTTCTTCGCTAATTTTTATCCATCATGAACATATTTCTGTTTATATCATGTCAATAGGTGGAGTAGAAGTTTGTGGGTTTTTCTTTTTTCTTTTGCATAATTTGAGCATCTGCATCATGTCAGGGTTGGTCTTCACTCTGCAGCATTGATGACACTTTCCTGCTTCTTCATATACCAGGCAATGCTTCTCATCACGTTGGGGGAATTGTGGGTTTTTGCTTTCCAATAATTTGATTAGATAGCTGACATATTTTTTAAAGTTTAAATTTTTTTAATATTTATTTATTCCATTTGTTGCTCTTGTTATATGTCTGTAGTTATGATTGTTGTTGTCATCGTAATTGGATAGGACAGAGAGAAATGGAGAGAGGAGGGGAAGACTGAGAGGGGGAAAGAAAGATAGACACCTGCAGACCTGCTTCACTGCTTGTGAAGTGGCTCCTCTACAGGTGGGAGCCCGAGAATCGAGTCGGGATCCTCACACCAGTCCTTGTGATTAGTGCCAAGTGTGCTGAACCTGAGGCACTAAGGCCCGACTTCCAAGATAGTTGGCACTTCAAATTACAAATTACTCACTCAACTGGGAGTTACCTGTGTGTATATCCTGAGACTAGAGAGCAAGCAGGAAGAAATCCACATATCCTTGTCAACACACTTCTGAACATGCACTGAAAACCCAAGGAATCACTAAACTCTAGTGTCAACTCAAACCACCGTCACCCCCAGGGTTCAAGTCGCTTTGGTGCTGGACACAGTGCTCTCTCTCTCTCTGGAGAAACAGAGTTGCTGGGAAATGTGTTCTTCCAGAGCTCACTCCCAAGGTTTATTGTAACCCTGACTTCTTTCTCTCCCAGGACTCTGAGGAAGATGATCAGGGACCTGTGAGTTTCAGAATGGAAGAAACCAGAGAGTCACCTGCAGGTGAGTGTCAGGGCAATCTGAGAAGAGGCTGATTGGAGTGAGACATTAACTGCAAATACTCAGAGTAAATGGTTTCCAGCTTTGCTTCAATACCTTCTGACAGGGAAAAGCACAGGTAACAGGCCTCCATGCATTCAATAGACAGTGACCAACTCACTGCTCTGTAACAGGCTCTAGGGACAGTCCTTGCTTCTCTACTTCTTTCTCTGTGGCAGATTGGGCTTCTCTGTAGAGCTCTTCCTCATGAAGAATTCATGGCATTCCAGGCACAGGAATGTATAAGAGCATCTTCCTCTTTATTTTGTCAACATTGTTCTTGGGCACATGTGAGGGCAGGGTCTCCTGTCAGATTCAGGGACACAGAGACACAGAGACACAGCCTTCTTAGCACAGAAGGTCCAGGAGAAGGCCCGTGTGTCACATTCTACATGAGGTGAGTCTCTTCATGGTCAGCCTGGAACTAGACTGAGGTTTCTCTCCATCTGGATGGCAAACATCTGCAGGAGCATGAAGTGGGCCAAATGCCAGCCACTGAGGAGCTTCCACTAGCAGCCGATGACTCCCCCAGCCTGGCATGTGGAGACCATCAGGGGAGAGGGGACCCCCTGGGTTCCTGTAATTGCCTCCTACCAGGTCAGATCTTCCTTCCTGAAACAAGCTCATGACCCTGAAAACCAATCCCATGGGGGGGACGCAGGATTGGCAGGAACCCAGTAGCCCCCAGAAACCATGCACGTCTCCAAGAAAAACACAGCTCCCTTGCTAAGCTGTGGGCACACTATGTGGTCATGATGGGCTCATCACGGCACCTCAGCCTGAACCTATGCTTGGATTTCTCTCCTCACAGACTGTGACTGTCACCATGAAAATGGAATGGCACCACCGCCCGTGACTGAGGACCTGTCACAGGAACAGGAAGACTCCAGCTCAGCTTCCAGCCGCCAGGAATCCTTCCTTTTGGAGCAGCTACTAGAGGACACCCCAGGTCAGCTCCTCCTCAAGTCCAGGTCCCCAGGTCAGGTCAGCAGGGGAGAGGGGAACTGCACCCTTTGCTGCAAGTGCCACCTCTCTGGCCATCTATCCCCTCCTGAAAACAAGCTCAGGACACTGAAAACCAAACTCCCTGGGGAAATGGGACCAGAATATACACCAGAATTAACAATGACCCAGCATGATAACTTCCAGTGTCACCTTTACAGAAACCTCTTAAGTTCTCAATTAAAAAGCCAACTCCAGTTCCACACCTGCAAATTCAGTAAAAATTAGGGACTCCTGGTCTCCTGTCTCAAGTCCTCATTAAACATTTTCTGGCTGATATGCAGGAATCATCTCCAAGATTTTAGACTGTGTTTGCTCTCCCCATCAGTCCGTCTGCAATGGTGTCAGTGAGGTAGTGGACCCTCGGCTCCTTGGTTCTCGGAGTCCTTCATCCTCTCACTGTCTCTGCTCTGCTCTCTGGGTTGCCTCCTTTGTCCATTGCTAAACCCACTGCTATGTTCACAGGTATCTGTGCTGGAGGTGATTCTACCTATACCCTGGCAGCTCTGTTGGCAGAGGCCACCAGAAGGGCATCTTGCTGGCTGTGGGCCAGAGAAGTGACACTGTCACCGCCCTCCATGATGTGGCAGAGCTCCGTGTCCAACCGTCTGCACGGGGCCCTCTCATGGCTGTCTCTGCTGGACCTCACCGCCTCTGAGCTCAGGGTTGACTATCTGATGGGTTATGGGGACAGGGCCACCCACAAGGTGTCACTCTACAACTATGCCCTGGGCAACCCCATCATCCCCGTGAACCTGGCAGTGGAGGATATCAGGGACTGTGTCCATCTGGTCCACCAGAAGGAGGAGGCCACCCGCACTCAGTTCTCCTGCCTCATGGCCGTGCTGTGCACCCACAACCATACAGAGATTAACGAAGAGGAGAGGGAGGAGTGAGGCCCTCCATCCTGGTCCCCTGTTCCTGTTAGAGGTAGGCGCCTTCTTCCTGACTGATGTCAGTGGTACAAAGGTGACCAGGCTCCTGGACACTGCTCATCTACACCATGAATCTGGGTGAGCCTAGGCCATGTGAGATTAATCTAGCACCCAGTCTGTATGAGACGCACAGTGTTCTGCTTGATTGAAACAAGTCAAGAGAATCACATCCCAGCAAGGACAAGACTTCATTCTTCTGGCAGCACAGTCTGGGTGGGGGTGCAGACATTTGCTGTATTGATTTGAGAGGAAAGGTTTCTACTATGTGCTGACTAGGTTTTAATATATTTAATGCTTTTGATAATAATTAAATTTACCTAATGGCTAGAGACAGTAATTAAAATGGGAGGGAGAGACAGAGAAAGAGAGATACCTACAGCTCTGCTTTCCAGCTCCTGAAGCTTTCCTTTTCTGCATGTGAACACAGGGGCAAGAACCCAGGTCCTTGCTCACTGTGGCATGTGTGCTCACCAGGTGGGCAATACTCAGCCCCTTCATGCATTTATCTCCTTGGAGAAATTTTCTCCTGGGCTAATACATTTCTTCAGGAATCAAGAGGAAGCTACTATCTGAGAATGTGACTTAACTAAGACAGCTCTCTGTTTTTCATTTCAGGCATGACAGTAAGACAGCCTCCTAATTCCAAGCTGGGAGAGAGACACCTACAGAAAGGCGCAGTGATGGACCATCTCAGACCTCTCTGATAGCACCCTGTCTATCTACACCCTGCTCAGCTGCTAAGGAGCTCAGGGGTCCTCTCAGCACCTTGCTGGGGGCTCCCCTGGCAGGTCTGCAATCAGTGACACCACCTGGGTGTCTGCTGGAATGCCTACAGCCAGCTTTCCCCTTCTGAGAACTGACCCTTTCTTTTTCCTATTAGTATGATATACAATTGAGAACAATTATATTCTAATAGTTTGCAGAATTTTGAATTATTCCTCAGTGCTGCCATCTATGTGTAAAACTCCTGGTGGAAGACATGAAGCCATCTGACTAAGACACTTCTTTTAAACTTTTTGTCTAGTGGGGTCACAATGGAAAATGTCAACATTCCATATCCAGCTCATTTCATTTGAGTCATTTTCCTTGATCCCTTACACCCTGGTCTTTTCACAGAAATTTCTCACTTATTATTCTTTTCATGGTATATATGTAGTTATATAGTCTTTTACTGTACTTTCTTGCTTATTGCTATAATAAATATCACTTCATGACTCTGTGCCTTAGAACTTGGATGGGAAAGGATGGGAAATTGAAAGCCATAGTAAATATTAAAAAGAAATGTTTCTGAGTGGAGCCAGACATGTTCATTCCTACTAGAACCTGGCTTAAAAATGACAAGCTGAGAGCTGACCCCAGAGAGCCCTGAGCAGCCCCACCGCCACCGCCACCTAGTTACCATCACACCCTGGGAGAAGCTGCAGCTGCAGCAGCTGGCCCCAGTCACCATCACCACAACCATGAGCAGGGTGGCCTAGACCCAGCAGCTGCCAGCTGCCCCTGCCCTCAGCTCCACTGACACCAAGCCCAGTACAATGGCAGTGGCTCAGGGAGCGGCTGCCCAGGCAGCCTCACATCAGTGGTGCCTGCTGGCAGGGACAAGAAGTTCAAGGCAACGAAGGTTATGGTAACAGTAAAATGGTTCAATGTAAGGAACGGACATGGTTTCAACAACAGGAATGAGCTGAAGACCTTAAGTGCTTGCTTTTTGCCCCTTGAGCAGATAACCAGACTATCTGCATTATCTATGCAGCATGGGGTTTTTATTATTTTTACCTAAAGATGTCTCTTTTTGGTAATGACAAACGTGTGTGTGTGTGTGTGTGTGTGTGTGTGTGTGTGTGTGTGTGTTTTTAAAGGCCTGGTTTTTCTCAGTAAATCTTTAAAGGTTTTTAAATTGTTTCATATCTGGTCAAGTTGAGATTTTTAAGAACCTCATTTTTAATTTGTAATAAAAGTTTACAACTTGATTTAAAAAAAAAGTCACCAAGCTGCAAGTATCTGTTAATAAAGGTCAAATAAAAAAATGACAAGGGGGTCGGGCGGTGGCACAGTGGGTTAAACGCATGTGGCGCAAAGTGCAGGAACCAGCATAAGGATCCCGTTTCGAGCCACCGGCTCCCCACCTGCAGGGGAGTCGCTTCACACAGTGAAGCAGGTCTGCTGGTGTCTATTTTTCTCTTCCCTTCTCTGTCTTCCCCTCCTCTCTCCATTTCTCTCTGTCCTATCTGTGTTCTACCTGCTGAGTCACCTCCGGAGCTTCTCTAAATGCTGTCTGCTGTACAGCCACAGTTTCACTTCATCCTTGTGACAATCCTATCAAATCAGCATAGATTCTGTCCCCTTTGGAGTATTAGGGTCAGAACTCAGTGATACCACTTGAACTGTCACCCCAGGGGGGCTCCAATTCATCCTCATGCAGGAGAGCAGGACAACTTCTCATGACAGACAAGGGGATAATGAATGACATCTTGGCTGGCTTAACATATATACTTACAGGTTCTGGTGGATTAGTTCAGTACTTTTTTCTTTTGTGCAGAGTATAGTACATCATTTTAAAGGTAATGCCTACCTAAACTTACAAAGTTACTGTTAACATATTTTCTATGATTTTAAGTAAAGGCTGGTTGCAAATGTTCCTTTCTAGCAATGACTCATTAAAATTTTTCTTTTTGTTATTCTATGACTACACCAGATGAGAATATCCGCTGAAGTCTGAAAATCTTGCTCTTCAGTAATTTTCATGTAATTATTATTATTATTATTATTTTTAGAAAAACTCATACTTTACTGTGGTTGCCATGGACAGACAACCAGATTCTTGCCTGAATTCACATTAAAGTGGCCATGTTGCTCTGTGTACAGACAGTCACCACCTAAGCTGTTGACACCCAGCAACAATTCTAGGCCCCACTTCCTTTCAGCCTTCCTTCCAAGGATTCCCTCTGCTCAAAAGGCATATTTCTGTCTCAGCTCAAAAATAAATAAATAAATGTCATGTTATCTTATCCCTGGATACCAAAATTCTCAAACACGAATGGGCATAGGGGCAGAAAGTAATGGCTGAAAAAGCAGAGCAGTGGCTACTGAACTCCAGCTGCCATGGACAGCTCAGTCCATTCCTTGTCACTACTGTTCAGGCTAGAAGGCAGAGTAAGTGCTCCTATCTGTGTCTGGCACACCACAAGACAGAGCTGAGACTTGGCCTTTCAAAAGGAGAGCCCTGACACCACACACACACACACACACACACACACACACACACACCATCTTACACACTCCAGAACCCAGACAAAGAAAATGTCAGTCTTCTGGGAATGGACTGTTTGATAAAAACAGCATTAAGTAAAACTATGGTGGATGAAGAATGACTTTTCCTTTTAATGTGCAGAAGTAGAAAGAGTGAGAGAGACCGGAGCACTGAGGCTTTCTTCAATGCTATGGGGGCCCGGGCTCAAACTTGGGTCAAACATGTGGCAAAGCTCTGCATTATCCAAGTGAGCAACTTCATCAGTCCTTAAAAGTGATTTAACTGCACAAGAACACTCTGCTTGCTGACTTCCTGCTTATTCATTTGTTTTAATGTAGTGCCAGAAATGAGCTCTGAGCCTTGTACATATGCAACATCAATTTATGGATTCATGCGTGGCAGATAACACTACTGAGAGACCTCTTTGGCCCTTTTTCTTTCTTCACTATCTGGGGGACAGGAGAGAAGAGGAGTATCACATCATCATTCTGCCTCATCAGGGGAGCTACCACAGTGCTATCCATAGGACTCCCATGTGGTGCCCAGACTCAAACTCATGGTAAGGTATATGTGCTGCCCACTGACTCATCTTGTCCTTACGACTGACTTCCTGAACACAACTCTTCATAACCAATGTACTGGCAGTGCTGACACTGGACTCCCTTCTGCCCAGGACACAAAGGCATAGTTATTTTTATTGTGTCCAGTGAAACACCAGGGCATATCTATTCTGTGTGTCAATATAATACACTTAATTAACACTCCTTTAAAATCTGTAGTCAAAGTGCCTATTATTCAATAACTTGGGCAACTGAGAAACTATGACTTCCATGTTTTCTTAAATCAATATTATATATTTACTTTTTTGCCACCAGTGTGTGCAAAAATCAACCACTCCAAGTAGACTATTATCTCTTTTTTTTCATACAGAGGATGGAATATAGAAAGGGGGAGAGAGAGAGGAGGGGGAAGGAGGAAGAGAGAGGGGGGAGAGAGGGAGGAGAAACACCACAGCACTACTTTACCACTCATGGAGTTTCCCCTATGAATGGTGCTCCTATGAATACTTAGCATGGCAACGTGTGTGCTCTACTAAGTGAGCTATCTCCTAGTCATCACCTCAATATGTTGTTTTAAATAACAAAAGCATCAAGGCACCTCTGCACCCTATGTGCATTTCATGAAAGATACTCTGTTAAGAGCAATAACAGATCCTCTAACAATATAAGAAAAGCCCCATTATAATCCTTTACTTTCAATACTGGTCAGGTTCTAGGTACCTGGAATACAATGTATTTAAATTCTGCAAAGCACTTTTTTTATAGGATAGGACAGAGTGAATTTTTTTATTATTTATTTATTTTTCCCTTTGTTGCCATTGTTGGTTTTTATTATTGTTGTTATTGATGTCATCGTTGTTAAGATAGGACAGACAGAAATGGAGAGAGAAGGGGAAGACAGAGAGGGAGAAGAGAAAAAGAGACACCTGCAGACCTGCTTCAACACTTGTGAAGCGACTCCTCTCCAGGTGGGGAGCCAGGGGCTCGAACTGGGATTCTTATGCCAGTCCTTGCACTTTGCGCCACATGTGCTTAACACGCTGCGCTACCACCCAACTCCCTTTTTTATCTTTATTGATTTATTTATTGGATAGAGACAGCCAAAATCAAGAGGGAAGAGGGTGATAGAAGGAGAGAGACAGAGAGATACCTGCAGCCCTGCTTCACCACTTGTGAAGCTTTCCCCCTGCAAGTGGGGACCAGGCTTGAACCTGGGTCCTTGCACATTGTGACATGTGCACTCAACCAGGTGTGCCATCATCTGGTCCCAGGACAGAGTGAAATTGAGAGAGGAAGGGAAGATAGGGGAAGAGAAAGAGATGACTGCAGACCTGGTTCACTACCTGTGAAGCAACTCCCATGTAGGTAGGGAGCTGGGCCTTGAACTGGGATACTTTCACAGGTCCTTGCACTTCATACTATGTATGCTTAACCAGAAGCACTACTGCCGCCCCCCCAAAGGACTTTTTCTATTGAGTATTATTATTAATTGCTATTATTTATTTTGTTACTTATACCATTTAAAAAAACCTAACAACAGAGAGATACAGGATATATATGTCAAAGGGGAGAAATACCAAAGTAATCTGAATTCTATAGAAGGGTTTTACATGTTAAATTTCATTTCCACCACAAGTAACCTATAACATTCAGAAATACTGGAAAGTAGAATACATGTTTATTTTTGTCTCAAACAGTACCACTTAGGATAATTATACTATAAGTGCAAAATTCTTGCGAAGAAGGAGGAATAAATGCTAAAGAGTTTGAATCAATGACTTAGAATGCTGAACTGAGAACCTTTATTTCATCTGCTTGGTTACTGGACATCGTACTCATTTTGCTCACTCAAGTTACCTTTTAGTCTCAAGTTCAATACACAAGTTTGACATGACAAGTTTGACATGACAAGTGACATAGATGACATCTGTGGCTTATATGAACTCTTAACCAAGAACAGAGAAACATGGAGGAAAGAGTTACTAAAGGGAACTGAGTGATTTGCATGTATAAAGTGCAGTTCCCTTGAACAACTTTTACTGAGAAGAACCCTCAGATCTGCTGAACTACTGATAGAGGATAAATCGACTCTAAATGTTGGTGGAGAAGATAGTGTCTTTGGTGCGTGTAGTTCCTGTTCCTGTCCCTGCAGGCCTGCAAGGCCCTACCTTTCAGTCCAAATGTACCCACGTACACCATACACCCTGAATCCCACTAGCCATAATGCCAGATGTGGGGTACAAAATAATTCTCTTTTGTTCTCTTGCAGGCAATGAAAAAGTCACCCCATCTAAAGGAAATGGTGCACACTCTACAACTACTATTAGAGCCAAAATCTCTGAGTCACAGCCGCCTGCACAAGGCAATTTGGCTACTGGAAAATTCTGATCAATGACATTTTTTGAAAACCCAGAGTAACAACTTGACCTGACAAAAATTAGCATGTTTTTATCATTTTACCTTTTTTTATGCCTTGGTTAACTATCACCTTCTTTCACCAGAGAAATAAAGCAGGTAAACTGAAAATTGTGCTGTAATGCAACTCAACCTCAAATCTGAATGAGTCACTCCCAGGGGTGAAAGTGGAGCTAAAAGGGGTCTGTTGCTAACTGGGCTTTGGAATCTCTGAATGTGCCACAGGGACACTCTCCAATTGTCTCCTTGCTGAGAAGTCTTCAAGTCTTAGGACTGAGTGTCAATCAGAAGCACAGGCCTACCTGCCCCCAAATTGATGACTGGGTGAGAACAGAGAAGTCCCCAGCCAGCAACCCCTTCCACCCCAGTTCAGTGGCAGGTGAGGTGTCCCGTCCCCCCCCCCCCCCCCCCCCCCCCCCCCCCCCCCCCCCCGCGCACTCCAGCCAAAGGTGATGGAGAGGCAACAGTGCTTCAATCTCCCTAACACAGCCCCTGCAGAATCAATCAACACTGAAGACGGTTCTGCTGGCAATGGCCATATTTTAATCCATACAAGAGTTCCACCGCTGATAAATCATGGATTCCGAATCCCAAGACCTTCACCGAGAGCGACAGGCTGGTGGAGTCCCCCAGCCAGGAGGAGCCCAGAGTTTCCTGGGCCAGTGCAGGCAGGTCCCCTCTGCTAGCCACCTCGCCCGAGCTCGCCACCCCCTCCCCACCTCTTGCAACTCTTCTCTCCTTTAGGCTCCCCAAGTCTGATTCGTCCCTACACCCTGGGCACATCTCAGGGATGGGTGGTGGGTGAGGGGCGAGGCGGTGGGCAGCGGCCCCCCTACACACACACCCCAGCCAGCCCACCTGGCCGCACCCGCCGCCCCCTGGCCAAGGCGCACAGGGCTGTTCTCATCACATCATTATTTCTCCTGCAAGAGAGGGAAGGGGCGCAAGCAGCAACAGCTGCTGCCAGGGGAGGCTTGGTTACAAAATCCTCTTCTGGGTAGCGCCTTGCTTAGCAACCTCCCCTAAAAAAGCCAGCAAGCTTGCTCAAACTTGGAAAGCAGGGCGTTGGCCACCCCCTGCCAGCGCGCGCCTTCCCCCCACCCCAGTCGCAGCAGTTGAGGCCACCCCACACCAGCGACCCCACACCTCTCCTTTCCCGGGGGTCCCAGAGAGCGTCACCACACGGAATTGACCAAGGAGGTTGGGGGTTGGGGTGCAATGTGCCGCCTGCCCCACCACCACCACGGTGGTTGCCCCTCTGGCGCCGGAACTCGAGTCCCAGTCATCATGTAGGCCTCTCGCTGGTCAGCCCCTCCATGGGTCTCCTGGCTACTGGGCTCACAGGGCCGAGGAGGGACCATCGCACCTCCGCGGCGCCCCACTCGAAGCCCGCCGTGCACCCCATAGCCTGGGACCCAGGGACCCGCCATGGTGCAGGACGCGAGTGCTGGCTCCAGGCACTCAGTGCCGCCGGGGCGCGGGGCCACGCTGCCGGGGGGACCTCGCTCTGGCTTGGGAGCAGCGACCTAAGCACTCTCGCCCCCAAGCAGTTTCCCGCAGGGTCCCCTGCCCACACCCACGCGCTCCACGGGGACCCTACCCCGCCACCTGCCACCTCCCCTCCCCCCGACAGCTCCTGCGCCCCACCCAACAGGGTCCCATAGTCTCACTGGCTCCGGGCACTCAGTGCCGCCGGGGCGCGGGGCCACGATGCCAACTCGGGGTCCCACGCACAGGTGCCAGGGGGCCTCGCTCTGGCTCGGAAGCAGAGACCTATGCGCTCCCGCCCCCACTCAGTCTCGCGCAGGGTCCCCTGCCCACACCCGCGTGCTCCGCGGGGACCCTACCCCGCCACCTGCCACCCCCTCCCCCCCCCGCTCCCCGAGGGCACCCGCGCTCTGACCCGACCCGGCCCGCAGTCGCACCTTCCTCAGAGCAGACATCCTCGAGTGCTCCAGGTCACATGGCAAGCGGGCCTCTAGGCGGGCATCTTAGTCCCGTTGCCTTCGAGACTTGAGGCTCCGTTGGTCAGTCAGTCAGGGTTCCTGTTGGTCCAGCGCTGCCGCCACCACTGCTGCCTAGCGCTGTGACCTAGCTCCAGCCTGGTTTTGGTCTGTGCCAGAGGCTGGCGCCTGCGCACTCAGTGCCCAGGGAGGCACCTAGGCACTGGGGGTGAGGTGGGTGTGCGCGCTCCACCCAAGGGGCCAGCCCCCTGCACGCCTGGGGGGGGGCTCAGCCCCTGGTGCTTCACACCTCGCGCCCCAGCCCAGGCCCCTGGCCCGCCCTCCTTCACCCCACCACCAGAGTCCCTCCATACAGACAACTGTTTTGCAGGGACCCGTGGGTCAAGCGGGGAAATGGGGACTGAGGAGGGCCCAGGGTGGATATCCTGCCAGGGCTGCGGCCTCCACCGCGGTGCGCTCAAGCCCAGCCCCTGGGCGCTGCAAAGTACCCTGCAGGACCACGCAGCCCCGCGCAGGAAGGCCCCGCTGGGGACCCAAAGCTCCTGGGCGCGGAGCTCCTGTGCCCACAGAAGTCTTCACAGTGGCTGCCTGCTCCGTGCACCAGAGAGAGAGAGAAAGAAAGAAAGGACAGAGGGAGTAAGGAAGGGAGGGAGCCATGAGAGTGAGAGTGTGTATGCATGCTGGGAGAGTACAGTGATCAAATTGGAGTTGGGGACCCATAGTTGAACTCAACATCTGGAAGTATCTCTTTGAGATACAAGATAAAGCAATTCTCATTACTTCCTAGACATGTTCTATGCCCTCAGTTTAAAACATGGGCATTTCAACAGGACAATAAAAATAAAATACCATGATGTGGAGTGTGGTTCAAAAAGAGGAGAGATATAGACAGACATACAGATAGAGAGACACAGAAAGAGGAAGGAAACCTGGAGAAATATGAAAGTCTTCTATAAATTTCCAAAAAAGATGATGCTAAGAAACTGCTCTCAACCCCTGTCCCCTAAACCTGTAGCCTGGAAGGCACTGTCCAGTACAGCTTTGGGGGTGTAAGGGGGCTATGCTCACAGAGGAATGAGTGCACTTTCCATGTAAATATGTTGAGCTCCTCTCATGAGCTGAACCAGAAAAAGGAGGAGACACAGCATAACAGAATGAAAATGAGGAGGCACCACCCTGCACTTGTGAAGCCTCATTTACCTTCCAAGTTCAAATATCTAGAAAACGATTAAAACATAAAACCTAACAAGAAACACTAAAATGCTATTCCACATCATACAACATGTTGCTTTCAAAGAAGGTCCAGAAATCACCCCTTTCCCCATTCAATTACCAACCACCTGGCTAAGTGCACACATTACAGTGCTCAAAGATCTGGGTTCAAGCCCCAGGTCCCCACCTGCAGAAAGGAAGCTTCATGAGTAGTGAAGTAGAACTGCAGTTGTCTCAACTGGTAGAGCGCCAGACCTGCATGCCTAAGATTCCTAGCTTGACTCCTGGCAGCATATGTGCCAAAGTGGTGCTCTGGTGTTTCTCCACCCCATCTCATATGAAACTCTCTCTCAAGTATAATAAATAAAAAATGAACCTTGAATATTGGTTTAAGGATCTGGGGATATAATTCATCAGGTAAAGTGTGTGCCTTGTTATGTGTGCACAGTTCAGGTTTGAGTCCTGGCACTGCCTGGGAGATGCTACAGCACTAGAGGAAGACCTGGTGCTGTGGTGTTTCTCTATCTGAAAGAAAAAGGGGGTTGGGTGGTGGTACAGTAGGTTAAGTGCAGGTGGCTCCAAGTGCAAGGACCTGCGTTAAGGATCCCAGTTTGAGCTGTCAGCTCTCCACTTGCAGGGGAGTCACTTCAGAGATGGTGAAGCAGGTCTTCAGGTGTCTGTCTTTCTCTCCTCCTCTCTGTCTTCCCCTCTTCTCTCCATTTCTCTCTGTCCTGTCCAACAACGATGACATCAATAACAACAACAGTAATAACTACAACAATAAAACAAGGGCAACAAAAGGGAAAATAAATATATATATTTTTAAAAATATTTTTATTTATTATTTATTCCCTTTTGTTGCCCTCATTGTTTTATTGTTGTAGTTATGTTTGATGTCGTTGTTGTTGGATAGAACAGAGAGAAATGGAGAGAGGAGGGGAAGACAAAGAGGAGGAGAGAAAGATAGACACCTCAAGACCTGCTTCACTGCTTGTGAAGCGATTCCCCTGTAGGTGGGGAGTCGGGGGCTCGAACCGGGATCCTTCAGCCAGTCCTTGTGATTTGCTCCACCTGTGCCCAACCCACTGTGCTACCACGGACTCCCAATAACTAAATATTTTTTAAAAAGAAAGAAAAAGGAGCCCAGTTTGGTGAAATCATGCATGTAGAAGGCC